>NW_009952263.1:3229240-3236503 GCF_000747805.2 Chaetura pelagica
TATTTTATTTTATTTTATTTTATTTTATTTTATTTTATTTTATTCAGAGATACCCTAAGTTGTCTGACATTTTAACAAGTTGCTGAGGACTGCCAGGTGAGTAAAAGGCAAAAGAGCCACAATAACAACCCATGCTTTTTCCTCTTGCCTGGATTCACCAGGTAGTGCCTGGAGTTTTGTACACCCTTGGAGCTCAAAGAGCAGCATGGGTGACTGACTGTCTTGTAAAATAAGGATGATTAAGTCAGATCAGAGTCATCATTTGCCTTTATGACCTACGTCTCATCTTTCATCACATTTACAATACTTAATCCTTAATAGGAAATGCTCCATTTATTTTGACCACTGATGTATTCAGGACAGTCTCAAGGGTCAACATGGTTTCCATCTTTCTTCCTCCCAAGCTACATGTTTATTGCTGTCCCATGGGAAAATCAGGCTTCAGCTTATCACATCAGTTTCTTGCAATCTGATGAATGAGCTCCCTGAGAGGAAGGCAAGCAGGAGGGAGAGTCAGGGCATTTTCTAGCAAGGGCCTGAACTCTCCTCCACTTTAAGCATGTCTGCTGAAAGAGTATGAAGTGAGCTTTGGTGGTTAGTTCATAAATTGTTGCCAGAAATGTTTGGATAACACCTGCATTTCCCCCAAAATACAGACTGAACTATATTGTAACTCCACCTCAGAATTTATTAAGAGAGATATTTACATAATGCAGCAAACCTGGGGTGATAAGCATTGGTATTAATAATTCTGATTGTATTATTTAAACATTTAACATATTTGAATGATTCACATAAGGGAAATAAAGAATACATTACATTTAAGGAAAAAAAAACAAAACACATCACACCTCCATATCTATTGACTTGTTATTCACAGAAAACCAATAGATACACATTTTCATGTCATCGCATCTTTACTGCGGTCTGTAAAACTTGACATTTGTCAAGTTTTGCTGTCAAGGATTTCACACCTCAGAGAGATTCAGGTTCTCTATACTGATTTCCTAGCTTCTTTTACAGAGTTTTTGATCAAGGTAAAATATTTTGCTTCACAAAAACAGAATGACAGCTTTGCAATCCACATATTTTAGGATTTAAAATAATGCAATAGTAGACAATGAATGGAAAACCAGCAGACTAAAATATAAAGGCTTATAAAAGAGGACTGCATAGACAGGTACATTTAGCAAAGTAATTTTCTACAAGCCTACAAGTATTGAAAGTCTAAATTCTTAGCTCTTTATTCCTTCACCTTTGGAAAGTTTAATTGCCAATTGATTTTCTCAATCTCTCAACTTCATAAATTTTCATTATTTGCATTTAATACAAGCATGACATTAATTCTAGATTCAGAATGGGTTAAGATAGGATAACAACAAAAGAAAAAAATGCGTACAGGTGGTAGAACTAGAGAGAAATTAATGGAAGGAAGAACGTTCATCACAGCTATGGAAAACTTACAAACACCAGGGAGAAAGCTGTTTGTTAAAAATTGAAAAAGAAATAGGGATAAAAAGCAAAAAACAAAGTGAGTAATGGTTACCAAAACCATATTACGAAACAAGGAGGAAAGAAATTTAAATTCTTTTTAAAAGAACGAAAAATAATATAAATATCAGAGGAAACCATAGGCAGGGGACAGCCTGAAGATGAGGCCAAATGTTAAAAAGGAGAACATGGAGCACAGAGGAAGGGCACCCTTAAAAGGTCATTCTGTCCATCCATTGCCTAAGTTTGACTTTACCACATATTTCCAATACTCACAGCATTTTCTGTGGTATGTGCTGACCTTTTAGGTTTGTCTACTGTAGTATTTTCTTTTAGTTCAATATTTTCTTTAAACATTTTGAATCAATGATTTAATGTTCTGTTAGGTAGAACTCTAGTAAAAATAAACCCACACACAGAACAAAAAGAAAAACCAAGAAAAATAACCCTTCAGAACATTTCCAGCTTTGGCTTTGGATACAGACATAAGACCTCCTCCTCAGAGCTAACCTCTGAGGTTTCTTGGGTTAGCTTCAGTGTTGTGTTGAAAAGCTGCCTGAAATAAACACCTTTATAGGCAACTTCCCCTAGGATACTAAAAGCTTGAGAGTTGACATTGTAAAGGTGTAAGCCTGAGACTCGTGTGGCACCTGAGTACTATACTGGGAGCCAAAAGACTTAGGTTATAATGCCAAATTCTGACATAACAGCCTCAACCAAGTGATTTAAGTTCTTTGAGCCTCCTGCTACTCCTGTGGTCTTATAAATACTACATAGACCACAAAGCCTTTTGTCTCTCGACATTGCCCACTCACACTGTACCACTATAGGCACACAGAGTCAGCCAAATAGCAGCCCACTGCTGATATTGAAGAAGGGAACATGGATATTTTTCACACAGAGCAATGCTATTGGTAGTCTAGCAGCAGGATTGAGCAAATGTGACAAAAACTAAACTAATACATGAGGGTGAAATTCATGATCTAGTTAAATAGATATAATGTAGTCCCAACCCAAGTATTTCCACTTAATGTGGGAAAACAAAAGTCTAGAGCAACTATGTGGATTAAAGCACTCAGGAATGTGACCATAGATTATGAATACAAAAAAGCAAAGTGAAACAAACAAAAATCAGATAAAAATGGAAGGCCCTATATATTCCATCAAGTTTTGAAATTATAACCACATTATAAGTTTCCAGAGTTCAAACTCCACAGCTATTTTCTGGTACAGAAAGGCAGACTGATAATTCCCTTACATCAGTTAAGGTCTTTTTTCCCCTTGACTCTTTTCACAAAGCCTTTCTTGTCACTGGGAAATTCCTTAGACAGCAGCAGACCCTCTTGTTAAGAATGAACAAGTCACAAAGCTCAACTTCTGCAAAGCACTGCTCATTCAGCAGATACTAATTTCAACACTGAAATCAAAGTGTCTGCTGACAAACAGCTCAACATCACTGGAGAAATCTAAGACCCAAGCTATAAAGCAGTGAAAGGACTTTCAGATTTGTACCATACCTATGCATTGTTGCTCCACTATTAAGCAGGAGTTTTAAAAACGATGCTCCGAGTCTCAACATCTCACTCATGAATCACAATTTAAATAAGCAATTAAAATGGACCTCAAAAGACAAGAAAGCCTTTCACTCCTCCTGTCTCTCCTGGAGCTGAAGGTTGAAGATGCTTTTTTCCACTTAATGAGGTTGGTTCCACAGGCTTTATCTGCAGACTGAGGTAATTTTACTTACTCAAAAGTTCTTTTAAGGAAAAAGTCACATAAACCATGTGGGCTTATTTATCCACATACAGAATATTCAAAACAAAGCACAAATCTCTAAAAGAAATAGCAAGTTTTGCTTCTTTCAATATGTTGGTCTCACAGTCTCAAAAAATCAATCACATAAGTTGTGCATATAGGTAGCACATCCAAGAGTAGGAATTAATTTGTACTTTGTTAAAGAATAACAATCAAAGGGGGTTTCTGAAGATATTCAGAAGGGGAATCTCACTAATATTTCTGAAGTTTTCAGATTACTTGAGACCAGGAAAGGGAGAATCTGAGATTCCTAAATATGAAATAATGCTTACCAGAACCATATTTGCATATTAAATACATTGCTATTCATTGCTAGTCACTGTAAAAATATAAATACTTGGGGCATATTAGTGATTGCTTACATGACTCTACAAGATCCTGGTACATAATGCTAGTGCCTTCAGTTCCTAGAGTTGCCATGTAACTGCTGTTTCCACTGATTTAAAATTTAAAAAGGAGTCTTTTACATACTTTGTTTTCACTCTTTAGAAATACATTTTTGAAGACCAGCTCAGATCTGGTACTCATTTGCAAGTGAAATGCCAATCTTGGCATGAATTTTAGTTCAATTCATTTAGCAGGGTCATCTATTCTGATTCTCCCTTTTGGAATGTAATGCCTTCTTGTTGACTTCTGTTTAGTCCCTAGTGTTTCAGAGGAGATACTGCTATTTCTTTTTAAGGAATTATTGTTATTTTTAATTGGAGCCATTTGCCCTTCTAAAAAATCCGGATCACTGATGCTAGCTCCTCTGTTTCTGACCTCCTCCACCTTCCTGTCAAACTGGAATGGAAAACAACCATCTCTTCCATTTAAATCAGCTCCTGCTGTCATTGACAACACCCAGAGTTACACAAGTAACAAGAAAGCTGAAAAAATGCACAACCACTCCGTACAGACTGCTGCTGCAGAAACTTTCTTCACTTATTTCAACTTTTTTAATCCAAACAAAGTGAGAAAGATAAAAAGAATTCAGATAAAGCAGAAATCAAATTGAAATGCAACATCTAGATTCAAAGTGTTCTTCTTATATCACTGTTGGAGCGAGATACAGGAAGTTTCCAAACTGAGCTGAGACCCAGTTTAAAACCCACTGCATGGGAAGATCACCAAACTTCTACTGTTTTACTAGTAAAGCCTTTCTAGAGATAGGAGGAAATCCCACTCCCAGCTTTCCGAGCAGAGTTGATGTTCTAGCCTGGATCAAGAATGAGCAGTCTTGCAGGTCTGGTGCATTAGGGCTTGTGCTTTTCAATTAAGCCAGGCTTAGGGAAGGGATCTGACTACTTTTTTTTTGCCTTTTTTTTTTTTTTTTTTTTCCCTCTTTCTAATTTAAATCTATTTCTTCTTTATGTACAGGTACCTTGTGAATGTACCATGATGCTGTCTGGAGGCAAACCATTGCTGTCGCACAGAGTGCTTTGCTAATCTAAACTTTTACGGAGTTCAAACCCTCTTCTGTCACAGGGACAGCTGAGAAGCAAGCACTTAAATATCTTCTGGCAGCACCCACAAATCCTACATCAAATACCAAGTATAGGACAGGAATACACTTAGAATATATATTTCTTTTTCTACTGACATAAGAATAAGACCTATCTTGCCCACCTACAAGAACAGTGCGTTGAACCACAGAAATAAATACATGACAGCACTAGGTCTGCTGCCCTGGCAAAAAAACTATGAAACATTCAGGGATCAGCATTTCCCCCCCTCAACTACTCACAAACCAAAGTAGATAATTCAGAGTTGGCAAGTTAAACCTCTGAGTACAGTGTTATGAAATTATTTCTCCTCCGGCTCAACAATAAAATGTGGGGGGAAGAAATGACGGGCAGGATAAATGTGCCTGTCACAGAACTAGCAAACAGTAGAATTAAGCCTTAAGCATTGTTCAATAAGAATAATAACAATAAAAAGCAGGAAACAAAAAAAACTCTGAACTTTTGTCACAAACTAAATGAATTTCTCTCCCTGAATAATCCCTCCAACCCCTCTTCTATACAATAGATATGTCATGTTTTTTGACACTTTGTCTGAAGAGAACTTAGAATCATAGAACTATTCAGGTTGGAAAAGATCCTTGGGATCATCAAGTCCAGCCATTATCCCTTCTCTACAAAGTTCTCCCCTAAACCATATCCACCAACACCACATCCAAATGACCCTTAAACATACCCAGGGATGGTGACTCAACCACCTCCCTGGGCAGTCTATTCCAGTGTCTGATCACTCTTTCTGTGAAAATAAATTTCCTAATGTCCAATCTAAACCTACTCTGTTGCAGCTTGAAGCCATTCCCTCTTGTTCTGTCACTAACTTTAAGATCTGTGGCAAAACACTAACGTTTGGGTGTTGTTTTTTTTTGTAAGTGTGCCCCTTAGTTTACCATATTGCAGGCATTAGGGAGAAAAAAAAAAAAAAAGATGGACTAAGGACAATTTTTAATGGTATTATCAATAGCAGAGGGCAATAACCCCTTTCCTCCAACTTCAGACTTTTCCTCCATCTCAGATCGACCAAAATTAAAGTGTTCTGCAGTTAATGCCTGATGGTGAACTGAGAAATCATCCATAGAGAGTTATCTCACAGAATGAAACTAAATATGAACAGAAACACTTTAGCACAGTTTAGAAAAAAAACCAATGACATGATGTTCCTCTTGCCTCTACCATGGGCTACACTGGCCTAAGAGCTCATCTCTAAAAGCTCTGCATGTGCAGTTGCTAATGTATGGAAAATGTGATTAACTGACTGAGAAAGGCCTAGAATTACTCCCATTCTGACTAGATTACTGGATAATTAGATTGGTGGCACTCTTCCCTTACTGGGCTGTCAGATTAAATCCTGCTGGTTTTCTTCAGATAACTGTCATGTTCCACAATAAAAAAAACAGGGACTGACACCACGTGCTTTTTATGTTCAAAGGATGTAAAAGCCTCTTCTAGCTCCACTGGTCCAATAAGAAAAATGCGCAGTGCCCTTACTATTTCATGGAAATTGTCATTAAATTTGATTAAAACATATCTAGTTGCTAAACCTGGTCAGAAACATTCAATTTGACTTGATAAATGGGAATCGCAAGGCTTTGAATACTCATCTGGTCGGCTCCTTAATGGAAAGGCAAAATCAAATTATGCTTTAAAGAGAGTAAGGAGGAACATTTCAAAGTTCTGTTTACCAAGAAACAACTTTCTCATTCACATGTTCCTTCTGGGGGTCTGTTCAGTTCAGGAAAGAAGCTGGCAGGTATGTTTGGATCTTCCACATTTGTCCTATGTGGAAAATTAAAGGTTTTTATGTTCCTGAATTCCCATAACTGGTACTGCATCTCATGTGGTTAAAACAGTAACAGGTAGATTTAAGGCATTGGGTTGCTCTGTTCTCTATTGTAGAGCTTGACATAGCTTGACATTAACTCTCTTGTCCGACCAGACCGGAGAGTTGAACTATTAGTTCCCAAAATACACAAATAATGTTACCATTGTCAAACCTGTATATTTGAATCTCATGAGACTGGCTAAAAAAAATAAAACCAAAACAAACACAAACCAGGACAGGAACAGAAACTTCCAGAGTTTAAACATATGTGAAGAAGTATGAAATCCAAAAATTGACATTCTGTGATTCTGTGAGTTCTTACAGTGTCATAGGTTCCATTTATATTTTTTTTTCAATATTTTTTTTTTTTTCAGAAACAATGAGGGCTGGAAATATACTGCCCCTATTTTGTTTGCATGAAAGCTGGTATTTTCACACAAAGGCTTTTCAACAAACATCTATAGGAAAAGATTTGTGCTAAAATTGCAAGGGCTGGCAATAATCACTTAGTTAATTTACTGGAGTTTGATCAAAAATCTAAATATATTGCAAAATATATTGCAGCACTTCTAAGTAAGGTTACTTCAAAGGTAAAAAGCCTTGCCTTCATTCAGCAAATCCACTGACTTCAGCAGG
>NW_009952263.1:3236954-3250515 GCF_000747805.2 Chaetura pelagica
TCAGCAGGAGGTTTTTCCTGAGTAAATTCTTAAACATGAGATAAAATTAGTAAAATACCAGACATTAGCTAAGGAGGATCAGTAAGTCAAGTTTCTTCCTGAAGCAATCACTGCATGAAAAAAAGTCTTCTGAAAGACAGCAACTGGTGCAGACAAAACCTGAGCCAAAATCTCAATTCGGCTGGAAATAACGGTAAGTCTCCCATCACCCTGAGTCTCACATCATCCTGAACAGCAGAGAGGAACCGTCCCTGATGGCTGTTACACAGTAGAGCTTTGCTGCCCCAGAGTAACCCAATCCCAACAACAAACAAGCTATCCCCACTGAGTCACCCACTGTCACAGGACCACTGGATTATTTTCCTGGGGACTTCAAGAAGGCTTCGGTTTGAAATAAGACACAAATGTTGATGTTCACGACCTTGCAATATTTTTCTCCTCACTTTAAATTATGTAGTACTACCATATTTGGAATATTTTGAAAGCTTTTTTCCTAATGACTTCTTAATTTATTTTATTAAATTTATTTTATTTATTTATTTTAACTGTAAAAGTAGTTTACACTTGTTTGAGATTATTTTAAAATTAAATGGGGAAGGGCTAGAGTTATAAAGAACAATGCCAAAGAAGTAGAGAGCAGATGAGCAGCTAAAACAGTGAACATTAAATGTACAGAACAGAAGCTAACATTAAGAAGCAACCCACTGTTGCATAGCTTGTATTTATAATAGTAATGTATATTCACCATATCTGATATGAATAATAGTTCCAAGGTCTCAAAACAATAGTTAGAACAACAAACTTAATCAAGTTAATGATATTGAGATATTTATCTAGAGAATTTTTATTTTTTTTTACCCACAGTTCTGTTTTTTGTACGATTAGATAAGAATCATTTGTCTTTCCCACTTATGGCTGAAACAGAACCACCTTGGATGGAAAATGAACTGTCTGATTTACAGCAGCCAGCAACATCAAACAGCAAGTTTGGATAAGAAGTGAGTGACATTATACCTAAGGAAAACAGCAGAGGGATTGTAACAGGTTTCTTGAATTAGAATTTAACCAAAATTTTCAAGTTAACTGTTTCCAATCTCACAGAATGGAATGGACAGCAATAAAGGGAATATATGCTCAGATGTGTACATTTACTCTATTTGTGAATACACGCTAGTTTATCTTTATGTAATGAATCAACTAGAAATGAGATTAGCAACATTGTGCCCTGAAAAGAACATGCCATTTACATGTCTTTTTGAATGCTACAGAAAGCTAAGTTCCCACAGAAAATGAAAGTTCTCGAATGTAGGGCCCATGTGCACATAACAGAGAACTGGTGTAAAACCTCCTATTTCCATTCCCTTCAGTGGAGCCAGGCTGACCTGTAGTCATGAGGGGGATGATGTGTCACATGCCCTCACCTATTCTGATTCCAGTGCTGTGACACTTCTTACAAAGATACCCATAAGAAAATTGATGATGGTCCAGAAACTTGGGTTGATAATTTCAAGATACTGGATATAAACATGTTATAATCACTACTCAGTGGGGTGGGAATAAAATAAAAGAAAGGGTTTTGGAGTATTCTATTATTAAATGATTCTTTTGCTGAAGAAAGGAAGGAAAAAAAGGTCTTTGACTACTTGACAGAATCAAAATAGCATTTGTTTAAGGTTGCTCAGGGAATTGGAATGGCAGAAAATGACTTATGAGAGATGGATTAATACAAAGTTAATGCTGACATACGTACAAATACATTATTTGCCTGTCTATGCTGTTTATCAGATGGATAGATACACGAATATGCAGTCAAGCACTTATAAAACCTTGACTAAAATTTGAAATACTCTGCTTATCCTTAACTGCACTGTAACTCTTCCCGCTTTGAGGCTGCTTTGATAATGCTGTTTGAACAAAATCTTTCCTGGCAGTGGCAGCAGGGGTGCTCCATTTCTCTGGGCTTTCATCCTCAGGCTCGTTCAGGAGCACGTGCATTTGTGCTCAATGCAATGGAGGTCTTCTCTGATGTGGACACTTGTCCAACATGACCTGAACAGAAACCACAGACACTTCTCTCAGGGGCTGACATCTATCAGATGTTAATACATTTTGGCTAGTACTGAGTGGGATTGTGATTAAAGCCAGTATAGTAGGAATAGGAGTGTTTTAATCCTGTTCTTACATGCACTGGGAAGTGAGGACTCTTCAATTTTAAGAGCTATCATTCAGTCCCCTCATGAGAACTAAACACACTAAACCAATGTGAATAGTATCCACCACTTCACGTACTTTGGGTGGCCTTATTTTAACAAAAGGTTATTCATGCTGTTACATTATGAGAATCCCTAAAATCTCATTAGCAGCAATGAAGCAGATCCAGTGGCAGTAATAAACTCTAGTTGAAATTAGAAACAGTTCCATTTTGCACATTTACACACATATACATGATCTGTTCACTGATAAACTAAAATGACTGATTTGTTAGTTTATGTAACTTAAAGCTGAAAAATAATAATAAAGTACCTCTGCATCTCAAGCAGTATATCCTTTATTTATCCTACAGCTGAGTCATTAACTAAAACTAAATAAAACAAAGCTTCCTACACCTTTGCAGAAAATGGCGTCCCAGGGTGAGATGTAGTAAAGCCAAAATAGGCTCACATTTATTTGCAGTGTGTGGTCCCTGCTGTGAAAAACACATAACTTACAAGAGTCACTCACATTTTAAATATTTCCAGCTTGAGCATTCACTGCAAAACATCATTGCTAAGTTTGCATTCGAAAGGCACAGCACAGTAAAAGTTCTCTTTAAAAACAAAAGAAATGCTTTTTGTTCTACAGCTAAACACTGAGAAAAGCGCCACATACTGCAAGCCCAAATCAAGTCAAGTTTGCTTTCCTCTATGAAAATTTCTATTTCAACATCACAACTGCTATTAACTTCAAAGGAATCTGACAGTTCTCCAGTTATTAAGTTAAAAGACAGCCAACTTTCAGCTGGAGTCATTGCAAATTAATTCTGCCTTACAAGACCACATTAGGTCATTTCCTGAGCTGATGGTAATAAATAGCCCTTTCCTAATCTAAGAACAAATGAGTACGGTGAAGCTGTCTCAATGTGCAAACAGGAGGACTGGGCTGGGTTCAGGGAAATGGTGCAGGGCAGCCTGACCCAGCCACTGCAACCCTTCCTGCAACTTGAATCTGCATCTCAGTGTACAACAAACCCGGACATATGTCCAAGCTGGGGCGCCCCAGTAGGTGTGATCTGATAGTACCACTTTTATAGCCCCCCGTACTTTCTCATTTTACATTTTGTCCTGTGCACTTGCCAGCTATGGGACAGAGCTGGCAGACTGGAATCCAAACAGGCTGAGATATGCAGGTTTTCTCTTACAAGCTTGATCTCTACCATGTCCTCGGCTTTGAGGGGCATTTATTTATTAATGGATGTATAGGAACAAATAGACTTGGCAGGAACATGCTGTGCAAACAAGCACTGAACTACTGACATTTTTACTTCTTGCTGAGTAGTATGCCACATTCATGTGAAAATATTAGTTAGCAAAACCTAAAAACTCCGTATTTTCTCTTCCTACTAATATTTTCAAGTAGCTTCATTTCTTAGAATGCAATGACCTCCAGACAAAACATTTCCTCAAATAGTGGGAAAAATCCTGCCTAAACCTTGCGCAGCCTCAACCTTGTACAACCCTCAATCTACATACAGAGATGGTAGTGAAGATGCCACAGCATCCAAGTATGTGGATATATCCATCCTCAAGTATCCAAGCTCAAGTATCCAACCTCTAATGCATGACGAATTTTATCCCACATCTATCATCACATGCTGTCTCTCACCTGAATCTCTTCAACTACTTGGGACAAGGGTTGCTCTTTTCTTTTGATTTGTACAGGGTCTAGTGGAGTCATGGTTCTGATCCATTACTACTCTAACATAAACAATAAAGCCTGCATGGTGTTCATGTTAAGGTCAGGATGAAATAACACAGGCTGTGCCAAGCCAGTTCTTCTGAACACAGCAGCAAAATGGACAGGAGTTCTGCCATTACCTTCAGTGAAGCCACCACTTAACCCAGAGGTCCAGAGCTCACACTGCAAGCTGAATTGCAAGAGGTCTGAGCTGGGTCTCTGACACCTGCCTTTCATTATGTGAGCACAGATTTTCCCTCTCTAGCATTTCTGCTTCTTATCTACTGAAACCTCCAGTAAAATTTAGCAAAGAAGGCACAGGTTCTTGTTATTATTATTATTATTGTTAATTATTATTATTGTTATTGTTGTTATTATTATTGTTATTGTTATTACCACCACCACCATTATAACTGTGTTAGTATAGAAAAACAAAAAAACCCAACCAAAACCTCAAGACTCCCTGGCTACCAAATGAGCTTAGGTTTAACTATAAACAAAATAGGCTTGATAGTAGGCTTTTTACACAATCTCAGACAGCCAAAGTTACTGATAAACAACAAGCACTGTTTACAATGGGAATAACTTATTTTTTGCTTTGTACAAAAGCCAGAGAGCCAGCAGCGCAACAGGGTATCTCTGTGGATTAAATAGTGTGTCTCACAGCACACACGGTATTAGTAAGAAAACCTATACAGAGATGGCTATGCAGCCCATTGTATCATCTCTTTGAGGGAGTGATGGGAATGCAGGTCAGTAAGAATAGCTGGAGGATTATCCTGTCTTTGCCCAAACCAGAAAAGAACATTAAAGCACAGGACACAGTCTGACAGCAGGAGATCCCACAGGGACTCTGGGCTTCTCCAGCGAGATGTGAAAGCTCTGGGTTCAAGGCCCTACATACCTGATACCTGGCAGGCTATAGCTTTACTCTCTTGCACTGCCCCAACGATTATTCAATTATTCACACAAGGTGGGAAAGGTCTGGGTGAGAGAATGAGAGAAGTTTCTTTCAAGACAGCCAATAATTTGATAGGGGGCCAATCACCTGGCATGTAAGAGACCCTGTGTAGAGCCCCTGCTTCAAATTAGACTGACACAGGACTGAACCCAAGCCACTAAAAACTAAATGAGTTCTTTAAGCTTTGAATTATTAAGTGTTCTGAAGAACAGATTCTTTCACTATTAAAATTCATTCTGGAAGCACTAGGGTTTTGGTGTTTTTTTTCTAAATATATTTCTACAGCTATTTTTTTTTTTTTTTCCCTTTGATAAGGTCAAAAAAACCCCAACATTTTCAACACCATATTTGTCTGCTGTTTTAAGTGGCAAAGAAGACTGAGTTTAGGTGGCCCAGTGTGATCCATGATGAAGGGTCCTACAGAGAAATAAGAGAGATGTAAAACAATTTTTTAAAGTCCAGGAGGAAGAAGACAAAAATATTGAAAACGGATAAGCAGCACACATAAATGTTTCATTGATTCTGCATTCAGAAAATTGCACTTCAGCAGTGAATTGAAGTATGAGAATGTTTAGGGTCTTGATAAATATAATTTACTTTTGAAAAATAAATGCCCCTAAGATATTTCAACAAAGAATACAACAACTAGTCTGGTGATCCTGTAGATTAATATATATGATCAGGAAAAAGGTAGTTTGTTCACACAACACCTTGTAAAATAAATCAAGCAAGCTGAGCATCTTCTGTTATGCTGAAGTCAGAGAAAATTGCTAATACATTGGCATATGTTACTTATCATAATACTCACAACTTTCAACTCAGAAAGTAGCCACCCCTTTGTCCTTGGCAAATATTTAGTAATTGCCATTACTTTGGGATCTTAATATTCTGGTTATCATATAAAATGCATTATGGCTACTACACAAATCCTTTGCAATCACGGTCAAATTTTCTGGAAATGAAAAGAAAACCGGCAATATAACCAAGTGAACCTTGAGAACCCAAGAGAGCTGTGCAGTACAGACAATTAGTTTCTGCTTACTGGCAATGTTTTGCAGGCAAACACATGGGAATCAAACAACAACAAAAAAATCCCTTATAAACAACAAGAATGGATAAGAACTCTGAGATGGCCAAATTGCAAAACATAGGACAAAACAAACAAACAAACCAAAAACCAATCAAACAGGAAAAGATTTTGAGATCATAAAAATTTTCCTGCGTGTCACCTTTGTAAGATCTCTCCTTTTGCTTTTACCTTTTGATACATATTCTACAATGACACTGAAAATAGCATGGAGCAAAGCAGGTTTATTTGGAATAGCATCTTTCATTAATTATTTATTTATAAACCACAAACTGCTATGCAATGCATTTGCTGTGATTGGAAAAAAAATACTTTTTATTGCAGTCTGAGTCATTTCCTATATCCTTCCATTACCGAATAGTAATTTAACACAGTAAACAAATATACACTCATTAAAGTTTCTTGGTAGACGAAGGCTTTGAGTTATTGTTCTGGCAAAATTTACTTCTCTGAAAGCTCAGAAAAGTGCTTCTTGAGCAATCTTACACAGGTAATGAACGTAGCACATGAAGATAAATAACTTATCTCCTGTGCTTCAGCACACTGAAAATCCTACCACAGGCTGCATTCATTAGGCTATGCTCATTTTACAGTCCTCCTTTGGCAGTTCTCCGGCTGGCAGTCACTCACCTCGTCACTAGCCGAGCCTGGATCCACACTACATGGGTCACATACAAAAAAGTAAATAATAAAAAAACCCCATGCTAATTAGCACACAGCTCTGGGAGGCAAAGTCTTGGGTTCATGGTGGACACAAAGACGCCGGGGAATGATGCTGTGAACAGCACACGTAACACGGGCAGTGATGACTGTAAAATCACATTAAATGAGCCAAAAGTACCTCCTGACTGCCTTGATTTAGCTTAACACAAGCCAGGGTTCAGACCAACTATCTCGAGATACATAAGGCAGAGTGGCCAGCTTTAAGAGGCCTGGATCTCATCTCCAGTGCAAGCATAAGTCCACACAAGCAAGTACTGAAAATTTTGAGATCAAGAGGAAGAATAATCAGTTAAAAATTTTAGTCAGAAGGGGAGATGAAGCAGGAAGCCATTTTAAGCTGCTGTTCAAGACTACACATGGCAGAGACCACAGAAAGACTGAAGGAATTTGGCCTTCTCCTAAAACTTAAAGCAGAAGGCATATGCATGCACTTTTTGTTTAAATCCGTCTTCTTGTCAGCGTTTTGGTACTCAGGGAATACTACTTGGATTTAAGCAAGCTTTTTGCCATTTATGACTGTCACTGTTTATGGTGTTCCCAGAGGGCAGAGCTGCAGGTGCTGAAGTCCAAAGCAGACCTGCTGAGATAATCACCAACATGTGTTTCTGCTCAGGGTATTAAAATCCAAATATGAAAACACTGCACAACCCTGCCTCAAGACAGGCGATAACCAGGAGACAGAAAGCTGGAAAGGATACTGGGAAAATGAGGAAGTGACAGATGTTAACAAGAACAAATCTTGTCCTAATTACCTACGTAAACTTCCAGGTAAGAGTAGGAAGATAGTGCATATTTATGCATGCAAACAAAATTGCAGCAGAATTGGATGACAGAGGCAAACATGGCCCAGCCCAGGTGACTGAATTCAGCATCCTTAGATGGGGAAGAAAGACTGCAGGGTTACACTGGTCATGATAGCTGAAGCTGCACCTAAAAACCCTTCAGGAGCAGAGCTGGGAAGGTCAAGTGGTCACAGCAGCACAGCTCTGTATGCATGCATTCTTTCCCTTCTCTGACAGCATGCTTGTAGCAGAGCTGCTGAGGACAAACAAAGAAAACAGGCCAGATATTTTGGCACAAGCCTGGTTTTCCATACAGTTTCAATGAAGGAATTTGAAGCCACAATACGCTGCCAGGAAGCAGAGCTGCTGTCCCACAGGCAGGCCCACTGGAGGCACATCTCCTGAATGGTGGCCTGTGAAAGGGCAGTGTGGTGGTCCCAACTCCTGCAGGGCATTGCAGCCCTAGGGCAAGAAAGAAATGAGAAATCATGGCAACACACACTCACCATGAGCTCCATCACCATCATCAGAGGACTAGCACTCACTGAGACTCCCACAATACCCTTTGTTCTACACCATCCAACATGTCTTGCACAAAGAGGAACCAAGAGCCTCCACCTGTGTGATCTACTACAAATAAATGAAGTACTAACAAGAAGGCAGAAACCAATCTTTTTACAACTCTGATTCTTTTTTTTTCGTTTTCTTGCTGCAGGGTTAAAACATCTACTAGACGGAAAATGCACCCATTCACTGGCACTGTCATGTACAATGAAATCAGTGGAGCTGAGGAGGTTTGGAAGCTCTGTTTTTTTCCAGTAAGCACCTGGGACTGGTTATTTCTCAAATCAGCCAGAAATTTAGCAGAGGGCACCCCTCCCTCTCTACCTCTACAATTTACAAAACATTTAGTTTCCAAACCATAATACAACCTTGATCATCAGGTATTTTTGCATCTGGGACTAAAAGAAGTTGAGGAGGAAGGAACAAGGTGAGAGAGTTAAGGAGACAGAGCAAAACCAACCTGAGTTGAGAGAGTGGAAGAGGTTCAGACTGGTTTTGCACATTTCAAAATATTTTACATTCTAAGATAGGACTGTGAAAATCCAGATGACACAGAGGTCTACAGTAATAAATACTGAGGAAGAACACATGTAGCAGCCAACCACTATAAAACAAGCAAATACATATTTGGGTCTTTTTGCCCGTTTTTGTATTTTTTTTATTCCTGAGAACTCAAGAACTGCCAATTTTCCCCTGTCACAAGTGGCTCCAAAGACTTCTAAGCTCTGTTTTGAAGGCCTCCTTATTACTTCATCATCTTTTCCAATTGTTCAGACTCCTGTTTCCCCATTTAATGATAGAGATGCCAATAAGGTTGATTAGAGCACATTTTTGGGACCCAAGGAACTGTCATGATAGCAAATCTAAGGAGAGGCCGTCCAGATGAGAGGCCTTATACATAGTTACAATTTGCAAAGTAATTTTACTCTACTTAAGAAAGAAGACCAGAAGAAAGAGTTATTTAACTCTGCTTACTTCTCCGCAACTAACCAGCTCTGGCACCGTGCAGGACACCTAAGAACACTTAATGATCTAGCCTTTGAGTACCTGGACATACCTATCTTTACAAAACTGCCCAACTCCTGAAAATGTAAGGTGTAAAACCCTTATAGCAACCCTCTAGTAAATGTATATTAAATCCCCCTGTGTGCTGGAGTCCAGAAGCCTGCAATCCTACTCAACATGAGCCCTTAGCACCCTAGCTCAGGCTGTACCACACCATGCTTTGAACTGTGTGGATCCTCAGCCCAGATCCTATTCTATTAGGCATGGTGGCAGACACTGTAATAAGGAAAAAACCATTATCTCCAATATAATATTAGTCACACATAAATCAGTGGAGTGATACTTTATAAGGAATCCAAAATGTAGGCTACATTTTCTCTTATCCATGCTTTTAGATAACTGTTATTCCAGGCAATACATGTCATGGTATTACAAGAATATATTGAGGAGGACTTTAGTTCGAAAGCGCCATCATGCATCAAGGGTTCACATAACTAACAAACAGAGTCTGCACTGTAATGAACAGATAACAGAAGAAAAAGACAATCTGTTAGTTTTTTTTAACACTATAAAACAATCTACTCGCTCTATTAAGCTCTTTTTCCTTTAATGTATTAAGTTATTTACAACATAAATTAAGGCAATTACTAGCCTTGATTTTCACTTACCCAGTATGCAATTATCCCCATAGCTTAATCTACTCTCACTTGTCTCCTTTGCATTTTCCAAGAGGTGAAAAGTAGCCCAAGTATAAATAGGCATGAAGATCACTGAGACTGCATCTACATTTGCATTTCAGTGTGAATCAGGAATGTGTCTTGACACAAATTTCTTAATTATTCCCATTTGCCATGTGCTGCTTCATACCACAGAGTGGTTGTAGAGCACAGGAACTTAGGTCTTTTCAGATTAAATATATCCAGAAGCCCAGTTCAGGACCACACCTGAGAGATTTCTGGCACTACAGGGCATGTGGTCTTACAGGACCTGATGACAACTAGTGTGAAATAAAACCCCACTGAAACATCCACAATGTGGATGTCAGCTCTGAATCACTATTGCTCTGCGCAAATTAACAGGATTATGCTGATCTAAAGATGAAGCACATGAACGCAGAGCTCAGGATCAAAAGTAATTTTGGTCCCCTTGCATCACTCCAGCATCATTCTTAGCAGCAATGTCCAAGAAGGTAACATAAAAAGTTTCAGACCTGAGTCTAGTTAAGGATAAAAAGATCAACTGCTCACTACTGCCCCCAATTCTGAACAGAAATGATGAATGCTTTGGAGTACCAGTTTAATAAACACACATCACTGACCCAATTGCTAAAAATTCCTTTGGAATTTCAGTGGGTGTACTAGCACAGTACTCCAGAGAAAACTTACTCAGGTAGGTATACTCTTCTGGTAGGATGAAATCAGATTGGTTAATAATTTCCTTTTAAGTAAAAAAAAATAAATATTAAAAAAATATTGAATGACCAGATATGATTTTATTAATGAGAACACAATAGTTTTCACAATGAACATGTCCTGAAAAGTACCAAAACCATGGAAAAAAGCCATTATTGTAGTTCCCACTTTGAGATTGTTAACCAAGATCTCTTTCTTTCATGGTCAAACCAAATTTGTGTGCTTCTTAGAGTAATAAAAAACAGATGCATTGAACATAGAGTAGACTTAGTATGGCCTGACCTGTTTTGTAGGACATTTAGTAGCACTTGAATTTTGAAAGTCAGCTTAAATTGGCAAGATAAATAACACATTTAAACACATGTTTTCTAAAGATAATAAGCAAATCCCTCTGCAGTTTGCCCAGGTGGAAAAAAGAAAAAAAAAAAAGAGAGAGTCATTTTGACCGGGCTTTTTCTTGTCAAAGACTGTACAAGAGCAACATTAAACAAAGACCACAGAATAAAGTTAAATTCTTAGAAGAAACTTCAACCTATCAAGTCATCCTTCTGTCTTTATAGGAAGCAGCTTGTTTAAAGATGGGAGGAGAGTATCTTGTGTAATTGGCCAGTTTCATGCCATAATTACATTAGTGTTGTGAGTTTCCTGGCAGTTCTACTATAAAGGATTTGCACCTATTCAAACATTCTCTTCTGCTTTTGATCTGAGTTCTCTCCCCCAACTCTTCCACATCTCTTCTTGCCTACATAGAATGAAGGATTTTCAAAAGTATATCCAAGAAAACATTTACACTGTGGTAAATTAAAGAAATAAAATAAAATACTAGTGAAACCCTGTTCCAGAAAAAAAAAAAAAAATCTGTTTTGTTTTTTTTTTTCCTTTTTTTTTTGTTTCTCTCTGGGAAGGCTGAGCAAAAAAGCAGGTGCACTGGGGAAAAACACATCTGGTGGCTTTGCGCAATGGAATGGAAAGTCCACTTTGTTTTATTACCATTTCAAGCTGCTTACTAACTTCAGTGTGGAAGGAAAAAAAAAAAAAAGAATGAACAAAATCCAAATTTTTCTTCTATATTCATTACAAAAATTTCCTTGTTAAAGCAGAGCAGTAGAAGCTTTCTCTTGTTTCTCTTCCCTCTTCTCTCTTTTGAAAGGACTGTTACGATCTTGAAAACATTATCTGGGAAGAAACATCTGGTCTCCACTTTTTAATTACATTTCAATCATCCCAAAGGCTTTCCTGGAGGTAGACATACCTACAAGGGCTTACTGTCAGAACTATAGGAGTTACACAGCTGTTATATAAATGGATCAACTGTAATGGTGGATTTGGGACTAGACTAAATAAATACGATCATGTCACATAAAACTTTTTCAGTTGTGACTGGATGCAAGCAGATTGTGAGTTTTTGAACTTGCAGAAGCACAGCCTGGGACAGGGCAAGGAAATCCCTGCGGGGATTACAGGGCTAGGAACAGAAGGAGCATCCAAACTGGATAGTGGAAGTAACCCAGCTGCCTGCCTCTGCCTGCTGCCCAATCCTTTTCACACAAGGAGAGAGAGTAGCCCCTTTTAAAAGGCAACAGCAATGCCTTCCCCGACCATATGTGTTTATCTCCAATTGAACACAGAGAGGAGACGAGCACAGTGGCGGTGACAGCGGGGCCAGGAGCCAGGCAGCTGGGCAGGCGGGCTGCAGCAGCTTGCCCTGTGGCTGGTACTTGCTTCCTGAACATCCCAGGTGCTGACACACTGGAGACCTCATGGGGGGACCAGGAGAGTTGCCAAGTACAAGGTGATATCCTGGACACAATGCCTTGCTACAGCTCTGAAGCATGCAGTAATGTAGATATGAGAGGATAAGGAATTCAGAATTTGTTCGGCTGCAATCCAGCAAAAAGTAGTTAAGCAGGTGTATCACCAGCAGAGCCACCAGCTCCACTGCACACAGGAAGGTAATGTCCAGCTTCCCAACAGCAGGATCCACACCAAAACAAGGGAGCAGGAGGACTGCCTTGAGAAAAGCCCTTATCGTATCCCTTCTACCTATTTCCAAATTCCATGTCAATCTGGCCACAGTGTCCCCTAGAGTGCAATGGAAACAACACTGAGTAACAACCTTCTCTCTTTCTCTTCACTAATATTTATGCCACAGTAACTGAAGCCTAGAACAGTGCTGTTCTGTGCTATGTTGTGCACAGGCATAAAGTCAGCAAGCAAAAATTACCAAATGTGAAAAAAAGCTAGAGGGAGTAGCAAAGCTGAGAAGAAGAAATGAGTTGACCAGCATTACGTGGTAGACCAGCAACAGAGTACCGAACAGCACTCATGCTATCCCATATTTGAGTGCAGGAGGTTATGTTGCCTCTTAAGCCAGGGGGTCGGTACTATCTGCTATGTCATCTGGCAGCACAGAGAGAAGGACCAAAATCTGAAGTATCAGACACTCAACACTATATTCCATGCTTCAGAGTATTTTTGAGACAACATACCACACCAGAGCTCTGAATCCCAGGATGCATTTTACTATTTTAAATTATTTAGAAAAAAATATAATTGGTTAAAGAGTCCTCTCTCTTTCTAGTTCTATGTGTGTACATCTATACGTCCTTATTTGGATATTGAAGCAAAATAGCTTGTATTGACAAAAGAAAATAGTTTCCCCCTGTTCTTTTCTTTACTCTTGCATGAACCTAATGAGGTTCTGCAAGGAGGTTATGTCTCAAAGTACTATCAATAATGGAGTGGTAAATAAGTGTTTCATCAGCACCCCTTTCAAAGACCTTTGCTCACAGTGTCTCTTGCTGGTAAGGTCAACCTGACACATACCAGTTCTCAGCAAGCATCTCCCAACTTTCAAAGAAGAAACAGAACTTAAGCTTTGCAGATGATTAAGCACCTTGTCTCAAAATCAGCGCCTTGTGACTTTGGCCTCGCAGTTAAACCTCAAAGGTCTGTTCCAAGTGATGTAATGCACTGAAATCTTTGTTCATGATTGCTTTTAAACTTCATAGTGGTGAACAGAGAATACCCTCTAGATTAACAGAAAATCATGATAGGCTAGAAAAATACATATGAGTAACAAAATGACAGCAGG
>NW_009952263.1:3250869-3335846 GCF_000747805.2 Chaetura pelagica
AGCAGGAATTACTTTTCTAATTTCCTTATCTTTCTTTAGTACAGATACTTAGCAAGATGGAAACAATTGATGCAGAAGGCATGATAAACAAAAAAAGTTGTTGTATCTCCCACTTTGATTAGCAAACCAAAACAAACCCTAGTAATCTCAGTTGTTTGGTGTTCCTAGGTAGCAAGGAATGAGTATGACTCTTTCTATGCAGAATAGAAGCATGCTGACCCTGAACTTGACTTAGACATGCTAAGGGGATGCAGTTTTCCCAGCTTTTTAAGTTTAGTGTTGGCTGTCATTCATTTACACAGCCTTTCAGTTAGACCTACAAAACCCTTCAGTCCTGAGCTAGCTCACAGTCCAATTTAAAAATCACCTTCTAAGAAGGGGCAACTCTCACAGTGCTCTAGAAATGTGATCCTCCCAATACTCATCTGTAGTTGCTTGACCTGTAGTGGAAAATACTTTCTGAACCTTCTGTTGCTTATGCAGTAGACTTACATTTGGCAGTGATGGATACAGCTGGCAAGCAGTGCTGTTGGCCTAGTCCAGCCATAAAAGACAGTCAGTTGGGGTGTGTATGTGGTTTCTTCACTACACTGATTAATTTCAGCAGCTTAGCCAATTTGTGATATGTATGGATAACAGGCAAAGATGAGACATTTTTACTTACATTTTAAAGCCACCAAGCCTTAAACAAGGGATAAGAAAACACAGAAGGAATCCTAGCTCAGTGGGCAACTCACTTTTGAAACCACCACAGTCAGAGAAAGGCATGTGTTTGGACAAGATTTACTCACATATTTGAGGACTGATTTAGAGTACAGCCCTGTCACACTGCTTCCAAAAAGCTCACAAGGAAGCAGTTGAGAAGTGAAATTGCTTCACCCGTTCCCATTCAGAAACCCGGCTGCACACAGGTGATATATTTGATGGAAGGATGTCAGGGAGACAAAGCAGCTAGTCTCACCCCAAAAGTAGGACCATACATATATTATCTGCCTTAATCATAATTTACTTATAAAGAGACCCCCCCAAAAAAAATCACAAAAAAGGCCTGCAGCTGAAATGTCCTGAAGATTTTGGGGAAAGAACTCTCCCAGAATAAAGGGTCCTGTATACTTTAGAGTGAAGGACTGCTTAGGAAAGGTGAGGAAAAAAATCCTGGATATTCTAGGTATTTCAGAAGCATTTGAAGCATGGTATTACACTGCAGAAGTTTGGTACATCAGTTCTGTAATGCTCTTTCCACAAAGGAAAATCCCATTAACAGAAATACAAATAATCACAAAGGAACACAAAACATACAACCGAGAGCCAGATTCAAAGAAGCTAGCAATGATATAGCTACGGCAGCACCAGCAGCATGTGCCTTTTTGTTACTGTAACATTAAAAACATACATACAATACTGACATGCTGCACCAGGGAGCCTAAGCCTTGAAAGCTTTTCCTAGTGTGAGAAAACCAGTACAGAATTTCTAATCTGAATGTAGCTCAAACAGGCACAGCATTTGGGATGAACAGTAATGAGGGCTGGTTATCTACTAGCTGCATAACATTTTGGAGGGGACATTAGGTTACAGCATGAATGAGGGAAGAGCTATAAAGCCTCCTTGCCATGACATGATCCAGACATCAGTGCAGATCGTTTCCCCACTGCAGCACTGGGCCTCCAATCCCTCTTCCAGCAATCAACAGTGCTGTAAATGGAAACACAGTTATAGGAATTTGTTTCATTAGCCTCTTGTGCAAATATTTACACGTTTCCTTTGCACTCCTTCAATCTTAAAAAAAGAGCTACCGATTCTAAAGGTTGCTGGCATCTCTCCCTCCTTCTGCACTGGCCCTTCCAGCACAAGACATGTTACCAATACCTTTACATTTCTTCCCAAAAGAGTCTCTGGTTTCTAAAAAGAAAGGAAAATTAAAGAAGTGGGATTCTTCCCTCAAGTCTTCATGGGTATTTGTTTTCTCTGGATGACTATTTTCCTACATTTCAGCAAACAGCCTGGCTGTGTGACCCTCCCCCTCAGCACCTGGGAAGCACACTGTCAACTCTGGAAGTGTTTATTCTCTGTAGATTAAACAGCATTTGCTGGATGATGATCACAGAAAGTTGTAAAAACAGATGGACAATGATCTGTCCAGACTTCCAGAGCTCACCATGAGAAGGCTACTTACATAAAAACATTTTGCTGAAGGATCAAAGGATTTCCCCCCCCTCCCTCTACATTCAGTTACATGACATCTGTTATATAAACATGGAAACACAAAACAACCATCTTAAATGATGCCAAAACTCTGACTTTTGAAACTAATATTCCAAGTTAGGCTATTAGAATTAATGGATTGGTTTAAAAAAAACCACACACAAAACCAAACCAACCCTATGCATGAATATCATTGCCCAAAGTCTTTTTCATTTTTTTCCAGATACGCTGTCACTCCCTGGCTTTAGTGAAAATGGCAAAACTATTTATTCTCACTAGAGCCTCAAATCAAACTGATTTAAAAGTTGACATCAGAGTGTGCTCTCATGCATCAACATATCCAAACAATATGCTATTTAAAAAACATATGGGCTTTCACTTAGGAATAAGAAATAAACAGCATTTTCCTAGGTGGTGAGCTCGACTCTGAGCTGTGCCTCTGAAAAAATCTCAAGGTCACGCTAAACAATATGGACATCACTTCCAAGTGTAGTGTTGCTCCAAGAAACTATGTGGTGAAAGGGAGATACAGGATGGGTAAGTGTAATGTTGTCTATGCCTTTGGCTCTAGTTCTCACATCTCCAGAACTGTAAGGTCCAAGTTCTTGCTTCCACACCAGGAAGGTCTTGGAAAAACTACTGAAGGGGAAAAAGCACGAAGAATGATGAAAGGATCAAAGCATTTGCTTCAGAGGATAGATGCAAGATGATCAACTTGTTTAACTCATCAAAGATATGGTTTAGAGGTGACTTGATCTCAGCCTGTGAGTACCCATATGGGAAACAGAAATTTAATAGAGGGCTTTTCAATTTAGAAAAAAAAATACTGGGACAGCTAGGACCTGAAGTTTGTGCACATTATAAAATATGTCACTCACTCTCTGCCACTGATCCTGATTCTATAAGCATTTGGTCTTCCTTCACATACTTCATCTTGCTAACTAACCAGAAAACTAACTAAAGAACTAAACAGAATAAAAAAGGAAAAGCTAATTCAAGAACTACATGAACAAAGACCAGTGATCTGAGCAGTATGCAAATAGTACTTTCTAGGCTCTGACTTCCTTTCCATGCTATGTTCAGGTTTTTCTGCCTTGTATGTTTCTATTAATGTCATTCAGAATATTAACTCCTCTGTCAACAAACACTGTCTTTATGCAATCAAGTTTCTATACTATACAGGAACTAAAGATGAATAGTACCCCCAGGAACCTGGGGCTAACCCCTAGCCTGCAGAGCAGTAGCTTTCAAACCAGGGTGGGAGGATTGCCATTTTAGTGGCCTTTGAGAAGGTTATCAAGGGGACAATATGACTAGCATTTCTGCTCCTACACAAAATGTGGCTTCCCATGTGTCCAGGAATTTTGGGGTACTGTTTTGCAGTACCCATGGTGCATGCATCTTTGCACAGGCAAAGATGGGAGACCAGGGGGAGGAAGTTCCTCCCACTGTAAGTGAAGAAAAGATTCAAGATCACCTGAGGAACCTGAACATGCACAAGTCCATTGGACCTGATGAGATGCTTCCCAGAGCCCTGAAGGAATTGGCTGATTTCATTGCCAAGCCACTCTCCATGATATTTGAAAAGTTATGGCAGTCAGGTGAAGGTCCTGCTGACTGGAAAAAGTGAAACATTACACCCATTTTTAAAAAGGGTAGAAAGGAGGACCCCAGGAACAATCAACATGCCAGCCTCACCTCTGTGCCTCAGAAGATCATGGAGCAGATCCTCCTAGAAGCTCTGACAAGGCACATGGAGGGCAGGGAGGTGATTTGAGCTAGCCAGCATGGCTTTACTAGGGGCAAATCCTGCCTGACCAACATAGTGGCTTTCTACTGTGGAGTGCCTACATCAGTGTACAAGGGAAAAGCAGTGGATGTCATCTACCCAAACTTCTGCAAGGCCTTTGACACAGACTCCCACAACATCCATCTCTCTGAATTTGAGAGAGATGGGTTTGATGGGTGGACTGTTTGGTGGATAAGGAACTGTCTGGATGGCTGCATCCAGAGGCTAGTGGGCAATGGCTTGATGTCCAGATGGAAAATGGTGACAAGTGGTTTCCCTCAGGGGTCTGCACTGGGACCAATGCTGTTTAATATCTACATCAACAATACAGACAGTGGGATTGAGAGCACTCTCAGCAAGTTTGCAGATGACACCAAACTGACTGCTGTGGTTGACACACCAGAGAGTTTAGATGATGTCCAGAAGGACCTGGATGAACTAGAGAAGTGGGCCTGTGCAAACCATATGAGGTTCAACAAGGCCAGATACTGGTTGACAAAAATCTGGAGATGAGCAAACACTGTGCACTTGCAGCCCAGAGGGCCAATTGCATCTTGGGCTTCATCAAAATAAGTGTAGCCAGTAAATAAAGGGATGTGACTGTGCCCTTCTACTCTGCTCTATTAAGATCAGACCTGGACTACTGTGTCAGCTCTGGGAGTCCTCAACACAAGAAGGACATGGACCTGTTGGAATGAATCCAGAGAAGGGCCACAAAAAAAGATCAGAAGGCTGAAGCACCTCTGCTATGAAGACAGGCTGAGAGAGTTGGAGTTGTTCAGCCTGGAGAGGAGAAGGCTCTGCGGAGACCTTATAGCAGCTTTTCAGTACCTGAAGGAGGCCTACAGGAAAGCTGGGGAGGGACTGTTTATAAGGGTGTGTAGTGATGGAACAAAGGGGTAATGGTCTTGAACTACAGCAGGGTATATTTAGATTAGACATTAGTAAGAAGTCCCTAATGGGAACTGTTCCATGGGGGTGTTGAAGCACTGGAACAGGTTGCCCAGGTATGTAGTGGAGGCCCCATCCCTGGAAACATTCCAGGTCAGGCTCAACCAGGCTCTGAGCAACCTCACCTAGTTAAAAAGGTCCCAGTACACTGCAGGTGGGCTGGACTGGATGACCTTTAAACGTCTCTTCCAAGTCCATACATTCCATGATTCCATGACTTAACCAAAAGAGTTTGGGAAATTTTATCGTACAGAGATGTCACAGTGCTACTGTTCAGGAGGTATATGGCATGAAAAACACTTTTTGCTTTTTTGCTAAAGAGGAACTTTGTACAGTGCATCAAAAGGTCCAAGCAAAATTGGAGATTTGCATTTGCAGCTTTCAATATTAAGTCCATTAATTTTTGAGAGTAATTGCTGTTGTTTATTTTTTCTTTTATGGTAGATAAGCATTGGGCTTTGACAGTTTGAAAATAAGGAAACCCACAGAATAGGTTTCAATCTAGACAAGTCATAAAGTTCAGGAAAGGGAAAAAGTGCATGTCAAGAACACCTTGTTGCCTGGCATGCAAAGTAACAGCATGATTGTTTGGAGCTTCAGGCTTTCTTGGTCCCATCTTCAGTATCACAATGCCCTATCCAGAAACACAGAAGGAAGTAGGCAATATGCCAGCCTTTATCACAGGAGGCTGCTGAATGAATCAGTATTAAAAGCTGCTTGCACAGTATAGCTGCATGCTGTACATATTTAATCCACAAGCACCAGCACTGTGGAAGCATTTTGCCTCATGTTTTTTTAAAATACATTTAAAGCACTTTGTAAGAGTAATAGTCCTGGGATACATACAAAGAAAAGTATTTGCCATACCAGTGTGTGAAATCCCTGAGCTGAAAAGCTGTGTTACAATGCAGAACAGAAGAACACCCCAAACTTGAGTTACCTAAAGTGCTCTTCACGAGCAGCAGTCAGATTCAGAGCCCTTAGGAGGTGGCTAATTAAGAGTTTTCTGTTATGAAAAGTTAGGAACAAACTACAGAGGTACAACAAGGGAGGAGAGAGGGACAGGGAGTTCCACCCCATACCATGAGCAGCACCTTGGTGACACAGTCATGCCCCTGAGAAAACAATATGAACAATATGAACACCCTTAAGGAGGAGGAGAGAGATTAATTTCAGCAGTGACATTTATAGATTATCTCCTCTGGATCAGGCCACAGCTTCTCTCCTCACTGTCCTCACCCTGCCAGATCCCCTGTGAATGCCCACGTTGTGGCCTGAGATTTGGAACCACTCGCTTTCTGACTGACACATGGGTGTGTGTACAGATGCTCATGAGACACAAAGCATGAGGGAAACATGGGCATTTGTATCATTACTGATGAGCAGAAGGAAAGCCATAAACATTTAACTTATGAAAGCTGGGGAGGAGTTAAACCTGTCTTCCACCTTTCTAATGAAGTAAACAAAACAAGTTTATCTTCTGCTTTTCCTCCCCATCTGTCTCTATCATTCCCTTCTACACAACTGAGCAACACATAAGGTATTATACATTAATACAACTATCAAACGGGGTCCTTGCCCCTGACAATCAACACTCTTCTTGCTTTCTACTGAAGGAAACATGATGTTTCGTAACTCCCCTCCTTCTAATTTATGGAAAAGAACTACAATGCTGACCAGCAATTATAAGCAAGATTAATGATTTGCCAGGAGACCGCATTGTACTTTCAACTACCTATACAAAAGTATACAGAAAACAAATAGGGTTTTGTGAGAAAATATGACAAGTTTACCAGTTTGGAAATTTTCTCCAAAAAACTGCTGACTGAATATTTTTAAGCCAGCACTACAGTAAGCCCTACTTCTGCCTGTTTATATCAAGTATATCCTACCAGGCAGAAACTACTCTAGCTTAAACTCAAATACTACACTGCAATGTTTTAGAAAGGGAAATCTCCAACAGATAGTAGAAAGCTTGATGCAGAAATACCATATAGTCATCCAAGCTGCCTTAGTGCTGATCAATATTACTCAAAATGCTGCAACTCTAGAAGTAGTTACTGGGTCAATTAATTGCAAAATTAGGCTAAGTTTGTTTATTAAGTACCTTCTCTCTGTCATTGAATTTTTTTTTTTTAATTTAGCAGTTTTTGTAGAAAACTAATATGGTGTCTCCTCTTGCTACTGCAGTGAAGTAACATACATTTTCTTCTCTTCAAGTCCCTAGAAAGCAAAATATCTTTTCTTTCTCTAAGTCCCTAGAAAGCACGAGTATGCTTTCTAGTTGTCACTGTGTTTGCTGCAAGACTTCCTGAGTGTCCTTTCTCTGTGTTGAATTCTTCGTCTTTGTGTAGGTTAAAATTTAAACAAATCCCTTACATATCACTGTCTAAAAACAAGAGAAGCCTACAAAAATGCATCTAGTTGTTGTATTTTCTTATCGTGTATTTCTTACTGCTCAGGTTTTTACCTAATTTCAGATTAAAAAAAAAAAAAAGGCAAGACTGAGAAACAAGAAATAAGAACTATTCAAAACAGGAAATGTGGTGCAGAAAACAGATTTATATTCAACAGAATTATCCATAAGGTGCTCAGTAATGTTTACTTACATCAAATACAGGTCTAGCTCCCATACACACATATGCATGCAGAGAACAGATATTTTCACTCCATATAGTATCTTGTAAACAACTGAAAGCTTTCAAATTCCACTAAATTTGCTGAGAATTACTGGCAATTAATCACAACCTGGAATTATTCCATAACTTCGAAGAATAAGCACTAGGACAAAAGAAATAAGCCCAGCAACTAAAATGAAAATATGAACAATTTGCTAATAAAACCAAATAGCTTAATGGGGTATCATGGTTCCTGCCAACATAATTTTTTAATTTTTTTTTTTTTTTTGTGAAACCTATCATGTCTGGGAATCACTGTAGATATTCTCCTTGTGACTACTTGCCGTTTCCACAATAAATCCATGCATATTTTCAGTTGCTGCTGATAGGTTCAGCTTACCAGCAAAACTATATATATATATATATATCAAACACCTGCATTTGCTTTCCAATACACACAGTCATGCCATTTGAAGACAAACAGGACTGAGTCTTATGCTTTTAAACATTCCTACCATCTACCTGGAAAAAAAAAATAATTCCAAGAACTGTGATTTGTGCCATTTTACTTTAAGCTGGGTAGTAGATGCTTTAGGTAAATGGGATTTCCTCAATCTCTTTCTAAAATATGTCTTTTCTGTTACTCCAGGTAGTTAAGCCAAAGAGAGTCTAACACATTTTCTCTCACCCAAGTCGTGGAGGAACCAGCACAGGCAAGGCTGTTCCTAGCTCTTGCTTACACATACTTAGAAGTCACCGTTCAAAACTGCTACTCAAGCTGACACCATTTACTGGGAATCTCATATCCAGTGCACTGACTAATCTCACTCTAATCACTAATTACACTGTGCTCCAAGGACAGCATCAGTCCATTTCTTTAGCAAGGGGGCTGTGTTTATAGGGCAATTTTGTAGGGATTTCCAGTGAACTGGAAATCAGAGAGCTTCAATTAGAAGACAGTTGAGCTGGAGATAGAAAGGCTTGCTGAGCAGTTCATATACTTCATTTTAAACACATACTTAAGCTCAACTTCTACTGAACAAAAATATAATCAATTACAATACTATAATTGCAGCATATTTTAAAATAGTTTGCTGAACTAGGGTTTAAGCTTCAATTTCTTTTAAAGCATGTTAAAAAATTGTAAGGTTTTTCTTGCGAAGCCCATTCAGATATGTCTTGTACATGACTCATAATTCAGTTGCTACCAAGAATAAAGCATTTAAGCAGAAGGTGATACTGAAGACAGCACATGTAACATAACACAAACAAAATAAGATCAAAAAATAAAATGTAACCATAGTATTGCAAAAGCTGAGAAAATAGTGACAAAGTGTATAAGCAGAGAAAGAAATTTAATAGTCAATTCACAGTGCTATTTCAAAAATGCAATATTGTCTTCTTTTTTTCCCTTCTCTTCTCCATTTGACCTCCATGTCAAGTAGAGGAGCTTGCAGGGAGGGAGTGATTGCTGAAATAAGTATTTACACAGCATTAGCCATTTTTTTAAACCTTTTTTTTTCTTTTTTTTTCTTCCAAAAATGAAATAATTAGCTGTAAAATCTGACATTTCAGAAATTACAGGACAAATGCTGCTGGTAAAAAATGTCTGACTATGCTAAAATGATTTATAGTTGTTTTTATGAACTCCAGAGTGAGAGTTTGCAGAAACCACGGGTAGTTTGTAGTTGGTTCTATTGGAAAACTGCTTTATATAAAATAAACAACTGTAATTAATTATGGCAAGACATCTATTTAAATAAATACTTTAAAAATAATCAAATAAATTCTCTTGCCTGAACAACAATCTTCCTTTCAGACATGCAAACTTCCAAAACTACTTCCTACCTCACTAAGTTATAGGTTCCCTGAGTATGGACAGCAAATACTGTGTTATATTAAACTATTTTTTAAAATGCTTAATTAGCACACAGACACTAGAAAAAAATACTTAGGCAGAATTGTTATGGCAGACAATTCTTGGATTAGTGGAACAGAGTGTATTCCCAACTATCCCTATTTCTGTTTTCTGCAAGAGAAAGCAGTATCTATGAAAGAAAGTCAGAACACACACCACATATGTTGATGGCTGGACTCGGTAATCTCAGAGATCCTTTCCAGCCATGACTATTCTGTGATTTTGTATACCTACAATCAAAGGTTCATCTGCATTTCTGTTCCACAGGACAGTGGATCCTTTACATCCTAGCACCTTCAGAAAAATTAATGTTTCTTCTATAATTGCTCACTTTACTATGCTACAATCCTAAGGTGCTGCTACACAGAAGAAAAGGACATTTAAACAGGGAAGAGAAAATTCTACAAACGTATAAGGCAATGGAATAAATTTCACCAGACAGAAAATGAGGAACATTTCTTTTCTGGATGAGAAATGGCCAAATTTTTAAAGAGGGATAACCTTAGGCTCTACATCTGGGCTACTACCAACTTTGACTTGATGTGAAACATTTTTTACATAAAGATCAGCACTTCTCTGCAGAAAAAAAAATAATAAAATACTCCTACTGCAGAGTTCAATTATCAATGCTTTCTTAATCTTCTTTTATTTTTATTTATGTCTCTTATCAACTTTCCATTAAAATGTGTTGAGGAAACCTCTAGATAAGATGGTGACAGATCCAGAAGAAATAAAAAATGCATAGCACCAAAGGCAAAAAAAGTACATGAAACAACATGAAAATTGCAGAGCAGGCAAATGCTCTCTCTTTTCAAAGTTTTCCACAATCAACTCTAACGTACTTCCCATGAGTAAAACTACCTTACAAACTGCACAGAAAAGGCAAAAGCCTTATCATGTAATCAGGCAAAATCTTGTAATTCCATAATGTACACTAAATGTCTGATCTGACACCCAATAAGTATGGGGGAGGCTTTCCATTTACTTCAAAAGTTGCTGGACCATATCCTGAGTGTGTGTGCTCACTAATGAGCAACCTGACTTGTGCCCATGAGCCAGGCAGAGAAGTAAATGCAATCCCTACAGCTCATAATTGTACAGATGCTAGAAAATGGAAAACCACAGAAATAATGAGCTGGTCAAGACACAGCCCACAACACATTTCCTTTTCTTGTATTCCAGTAATCAAAAATAGTGACAAATGATTGGAAGAATAAAAGATTTACAACTAGAGAAAAAATGAGCTCAAATTTGCTATCCAGAGTGGATTGACAGCTCACTCACAACCTTAGCAGGAAAAGCCAGGCATTTACACCAGAATGGAGACAGTGCAGAGGGAGGCATGCTAAGGGGCATGATTACACTGCCATGCAGGAGAAACTCAGCTGTGGTCCTGATGAGTTCTCCAGAAGCTAATTTAACTTGCTAAGAAAATTAGATATAGACCTAACAGAAATTATTGTCCCCAAAGTAACTTTAACCATTGCACATCCACTACATACGATCAGTCTAAATCTTCTTAAAAGCATCATGGCTTGAATAGATTAAGTTGAATTACAAAGTAATTTGATTTACTTTGTGCTAAAATACAGCCAACACACAACATTGGCTTTTTACTGCTTTATGGAGTATACAATTACATGAAATACACATCAAACTCATCTAAATAGCTGGCCATTTAACTGTCCGTTTGGAGCAGTTGCGCACTCTGTCATTCCATGTGATCTAAAGCATGGAGTCAAGTCTGGCTGCTGTTTACAATTTAAGATAGGTAGCTCTGAACAACGGGGCCTTTCCCTCTCCTCCCTACCAAGGAAGGGAAAGCTCTTAAAAGGTCAGGCACCAATGCAGTTTACTGAATAAAGCTCAAGTTTGAAGAATGTGCCTTCTAAAGTGATTTTACTACCTGGGATGTAATGAGTTTTACAGGCTCTCTTTGTTAAATTGCGCTGACAATTTCCATTTCCACTTGCTTCAATCATATTAACAGAAGCTAAAGTTCACAAGTGGTAAAATATTTCAGTATACCGAGTTAGCTCTCTAAAAAATAGATCATACACTTGACAAACATATAGGACATAACGTTTGGCATTCCATTTCATGTTTGGCTTGGCAAGTCGTGTTTAGGGCAGGACAAGATGCCCTACCACAGCATCTCATTACTCATGGAAATAAACACGGTTATACCAAGGACTTGACAAATCCCATTAGGTATGTCAGAAGGACAAGACTGTCCCAGTGAATTGGTGAGGGAAGGAAAAGGGAAATATCGAAGGTGCTCCACTGAAGGGAAACATACTTAACATTGTAAGATCCACACATACAAATTCTGGGTAAATAGGTAAAAGTTGAAACAGGAAATCTGTCACTGAAATGAGAATAGAGAATGAAAAAGAGAAGACATCAGGGATAACTCTGCTTCTCATTAGAAGAGCACACACACAACTCTGTTAATATCTTGCTGTGTACTTGCCTTTCCCTTTTCAAATTATACAGTCTTTAGGGGATGGGATGGATCTTCCTCATCTTTGCTAAGTGTTTAGAGGTCCTTCAGAGGTACTGCAATCTAAATAACAATGACAAACAACCAACAGCTTCCTCTTTTCCAATGCTGAAATAGTTCAGAAAGTTTTGCATAGTTTGCAGAACACAGGAAAGAAAACTTTAGTGAATGATAATGTGATGCAAAGGAGGATTTGAAAATGATCTTGTACTAATTCAAAGCAAAAGTTTAAAAACTGCAGCACAAGAAGCTTGCCAGTGCCTTCATATTTTGATTTACAGGTTTTGCTTCCCAAAGGCTTTTCTACATTATTTTCCTAAAGTGTCAAAACTCTGACTATGCTATAAGATACCTCAGCACTATATTGAGATTTAAATGGATTTACTGTGACTTCAATTTAAAGTGCAACCAAGAGAAGAGCTGGGCCAAGAAATGTTTTTGCTACTGTGACCCACACTGACACCTGTAGCAAATGGAGCATCTTGATATATCGGACAGCAATCTACAAACTCACTGAGGGAGTCTGACACAGATCTTTAGGAAGTCAGCTAATAGGCTACTGAGGCTCACTAGAGTTAAAAAGATAAAAGGAAAATCAATGCTCTCAAAACAATTCTAAAACAAAAGATTTGGAGCTATGCACTATCATCCAATCATTCTCATATACATTAATAATACTGAAGCAGGATCAGATGCAGTCAACACTTAACATAAAAAAGAAGTAGTACTTAAATAAATGCTGTACTCATCACTCATTGCACCCCTGAGGACCAGGACACAGTAACTGGCTTGACAGCATAGTAACCAGCTCTCATGTAAGATCTTTATTCTATAGTCTTATTTGGCGGCAGCGACGGAAGGTGGCAGACAGAATGTGAAAGGAAGATGAGTGTAGAAGGGGAACACGGCTCCCCAAATCCCAGGAGAAATAAAAACCTGTAGCAATGAGGCAAATCAAAACCGTATGAAAAGCAATGCTTAGCTCATTTAGATGCACACAAAACCAGGCACCACCATGTACCGCCTCTGAGTGGTATTGCACATCCAGTATTATTTCCATTGTGCCGACAAATGTCTGTCTTCTGTATAATAATGTTCTCTTTGATGAAAATGTTGTGGAAGAGTTAAGGCATATTTACATTCATTCAACAAAACTTCATCAGCACAGCAAGATGAACAAAGATCGTATCAAAAGCAGGCATCTGACCCTTTCATCTTTCTCTTGCTGAATGCACGTGCATGAGGCAGGCAGGAGTGTACATACGAGCAGAAACCATACATAATGTCTGAAATCAACTCCTGGCCAAGGCATCCCAATATTTTCTGCTGTGGTACTTTATTCACTGCAAGCACTGCATCTTAATTTGTACGATATACAGAGCTATGCACAGAGCCGGTGCTCAGGTAATGAAGGAGAACAGAAAATGCTTTCGTTACATAAATGTGATGCTTTTTAAATCTAAATCACTTATTTTCTAAGTTACTTTTTTACTTATTCACAGTAGTCAGACAGAATATAGCGTATTCATCACAAACCACTAAAGTTAAACCTGTGCAAATTGCAGGACATTGGCCCAAGAACAGGTTATTGCACATCAGCCACTTTTCTGAAACCACCTATGTACATATTTTTATCTGAAAACACATGCAGCAATTGGAGGTAGTTTATCCTTCAGTAAAGTAAGGATAATTCACCAATTTACTTATTTCAAATAATTTGTTGATGTGTCAGAACCTGTACAGTTTTTCTCAGTTGGGCCCTGATCCAATCAGTTATCTAGAAACAAAAACTTTACACTTGCAGTGAGAAGTAGAAGTTAGTAACACTTTTGATGCTACTGTTCCAGCTTGAAAAACACAGGACTTAGCAAACTGTAATGGTCTGGCAGGGTGCTGGATAGCCAGCTTTGGCTAACAAGGCTTTTTTAAACCCTGCGGTCTGTAAGAAGATATTCAAGTTCTAATTTGCTGCAAGAAGATTAACTGGGTGTTTCTACCTTGTTAAGACTGGTTTTGGAAACCCTAAGATGGCTTAAAAGAGCTGAACGATTTGCCTTAATATACACTGCTTAGAAAAATCAGATGTGATCCTCTCAAATTTGTTCTTTAAGAAACCACTGGAACCTTACCTATGATTTAGGTCCCAACTCGCTTGCACTGAGTTTGTGTTCCAGTATTGCATGCTGAATGCATCTGTTGAGTCCGAAACAGAGGTCTGTATTCTAAACCAGCAAACCAGAACGGTAAATCACTGTTGTGTACCTCTAAGCAATTTTATTAGTAAACATTAGAAGTGGCAGTACAACAAGGGTAGGGGTGATCTAAATCATCCAAACTTCCAGATTTGAGCTCCTGCTCATAAAAATTGATTTCTGCCTTAAAACAACTGAAATTGATTCCCTGAAAAATATTTGGGCATGCATCTGTCATCTGGATATTTATATTGGGACAGCAAGTTTTCACAGTTGTCTAAACTAAGTATTAGTTGTAAATATAGCTCAAGAGGGCCAATCTGAACATGGCAGATCCTTCTCTTAGCAAATATGTTTTACATGTCTATGTTTTCCTCTACATAATATTTATGTGAACAGCAAATCTAAAAAAAAAGACCCCACAAACAACCAAAAACATGAAAGGAGAAGCAGTAAAATATCCATTAGCTTCTTACATATCTATAAATCAGGCCTATATTTCTTACCATTCTATCTTCATGTTAAAACTTTTTATGAAATATAAAACTTTTATGAAATATATGCATAGATAATCCAAAGTTGTTAGTGTCTTTTTTAAAATAAAAAAAAAATCTTAAAGGTAATAAAACCACACCAACCCCACATAATCTAATATCCATTTCTTATAGCATGCAAAATCTTATCATGATTGAAGCAAATGTTCCTTACAGCAAAAATACCAAGATTTAATATGTTAGAAACTCATCTACCTTCTACTGGCATTTTCTCATTTCCACTTTTCTTTGTGAAATGCAGTATTTAGAAGGCATTTAAAGTTTAGAATCACAGAAATTTAACTTACTTTCTGTATCTCCGATGTAGCTTACTATATTTTTTTAATAATACACAGCTAGAAATTAAATTATAGGACACCAGCCAAGACTTTCGTAGCAAACTCCAGATATTGAGCTGTCACATTTATGTGTTAAACAACAACTAACCAGTTGATATGATCACTGAAGAACAGAACTTTAGCTGTGAACATTTGCGAACACTTGAAGGGTCATTTTAAAACTTGCACTTATAAAATGTAACATCTCCATTTGACTCCAAAAATGGTAAGATATTCAGAGATTTTACTTGAGGACACCAAACAAAATTCAACAGTTCCACATGCAAAACAATGCAGTTTATACAGTTGCTAAAAAGAAAGAGTTTCTGCTGCAAACCCTAGGGTGCTCACTGAGTAACTAAAAGACAGTAAAAATGCATATTAGGCAAAGTACTGCCTAACTCAGAGACGGTACTATAACATTGCAAAGACCCTCTCTGAAAAAATAGTGCACAGCTCTGCTCATCCACATTCAAGAAAGGTGGACTGTAATTAGAAAAGGGCTATTTATCTGTGGAATATCACAAGAAGAAGTGGTCTTTCCTAGAAGACAGACTTTGCCTACTTTGTGTAACATCCAGCCAGCTCATATCCAAAATTCATGCTGCTGCAACAGGATGGTGGTGTGTAGGAACACGCTAAAAATAATGTGGCATATTTGAAGTAGTAGAAGGAAGAGTGCAGATGAGATATAATTCTGCTTTACAAATACTTCATGTGGGTTGACAGAGGTGGAAAAGATGCAAGTGAAAGGACTGCACTCCCTGTGAACATTACAGAAGGGAAGACATTTGTGCAGCAAAGATCACTACGACAATGTTCCAAAATATTGAGTGAAAGACTAACATAAGGGATTATCAAAGAAATACCCAGCAAATAGGCAATAAACAGTATCATTCAATGCCTGATCTGATCTATGGATCCTTACGATGAGGTGACTTGAGTCAGTTGTGTTTTGTGAGAGGTTTCCATCACAGTAGAAAGTGTCTCAGGTCTTAGCTACAACAAATTCAAAAGACCTCTCACCAAAGTAATGGGGAAACCTTTAGTAAAATCCAGTATAAAATAATAAGGTACCAGATGATGTTCTCAGGAGGAAAGTGCCTAAGTTGCTTCTTTGTCAGACTGTGTCCTTTACATAAGCCTGCAGGATTCCCAGATGTCTAGCAATCAAAGACAGACAGTGAAATAGGCACTTACAGGAGTGCAGAGAGGTAACCTGATAACTAACCTAATGCCTGACTAACATAAAATGTCCAGCTTCTTCAATGTGCTCTTGTAGTCAATCTGGAAATTACATACTCAAGAGAAGTGACGAGTGTGCAATAGTGCAATCATGCAAGATGAAGCTGTTTATCTGCACTACAAGCAAACCAAAGCAGAGTCTGCATCCAACACTCATTTTTTTACATAGAAAGCCTAAGTTCAAGAAGAATTAGAAGACTGATCAAAGAAAAGAGACCCATTACATATTTCAGCTAATGAAATTTTTATTCTGAAAGAGGAACATTTCCATTACCGTAGAACCAGCAGCTCCAGGAGAGAGGGTAAAGTCACAAGACCCCTGCAACCCCATTACAGCCAGATTTCTACCTGGTTTAGAGCAGTTCTAGCTCCTTTATAAAACCCATGATGTGAGCTGCTATTTGAAATGTGTTGTACAGTAAGCAAGCAGTCTGACATAATTAGGTCATGCTATTAGCAATAGGTGACCTTTCACTGATGAACAGTGTTTAAGCAAGGGGAAAGATTTTTTGCAAGTTCAGACACTGCAAAGACCCTCCCTGCACTAATTCCACATGCTGCTTTCTGCTGTGTCACTATAATAAAGCAATACAACTGCATAAATGATAGTCCTGGTTTTCCATAACAAGCTATAATTGGAGTAGGTGACTAGGAAAATGTTTATACAAATGGTGGGATCATAACCTTTTATGCAAAATGGACAAGTAAGTTATGGAAATATCTGGGAAACCCTGAGGCTGTGTAGCTTTACTTCAAGCCATAGGCACAGTTAAAGTGGACCGTAAATCACTACATATCAGCTCAGGCTTTACAATTTTGTTGTTGTTTTGGTTTTTTTGCCATTTTTTGCTGACAGATGGCAAAAATACAGGCTGAATGTTACCAAGATTTAATTTACCTCCAATTTCCTTCCTATGTCTACAGCACAGTCTTAAAAAATTCACAGTATTTTGTTCCTGGTGCTTAGAAGAATTATTAGGAAGTAGTTGCACTCCAACAGTACATCCTATAAAAATGCCATTGTAATACTTCTTGCTACTCATGAGAATTGCATTATGTTATAAAATTTTCTCAAGAATATTTCTAAATTATCATCTATAAATGCATGCATGCATTTATATAAAGTTATTGAACACTCATAAACTGCATGTCCATATACAGAGAGACAGAACTGTGATACTGCACTGAAACACCATAATGTGTTAGCTGAGTGGGAAAGTAAAGTGGCAAAGATACCTTTGAAGATGAGGAAGTTTTTCTCCAAGGCACCTTCTCTTTCTTTGCCTGTCTATCAACAGCATGTTAAGAACCAAGAATGATTTAATCACATGAAGGAATGACGTCTGAGGCACAGACTTCAGTGACAACTCTCAGAAAGGTATGTCCACTTTTCCTGAGGAATTCAGTCAAGCTTTCCAGCTTTAACTATCCCAACTCCAAAACTTTCTGACTTTAGAATGAAACGTCTCATACTCCTTTTCTTCACTGATTCTTTTCCTTTTTGAATCTTGATACAAATATCAAGACTGCAGATGACTGACAAAAGATAATTATTGAACATACCCCGCTTTGTTACTTACTGGCACACAGATAGCTAAAGTTATATCCATTCTAACAGGGGAAAAATATACCTCCTATCAAATATTATATCCTTTCTTATTCCGTGTTCACACAAGGGAGGTCCAGCTTTTTCAACTAGAAAATGCATTTATAGCTGCTATGATTTTTTATTTTTTTTTTCTTTCCCATTTTTCTCCATGGTTTTCGAGACCACAGAGTTTTGAGGCATAGCACAGGAAACAACTGCTGAGTCTCCAATACTGCAGTGCAATGGGTATTTTTGGTAGGTGTAAACCTCTGAGAAATCTCAAGACATACCGTTACATACTCTTTTCGAGAATCAAAGATTTCTGCCTACACAGCTAGAGAAACTGGTAATTTAGGGTCCCTATGTTCTTCCATGTGTCCACCATTTTAGACCATGGCTCATAAGTGAGTAGTTTTCCTCCATGAGCACCAGGGAAATCAGAACAGCATTAATATAAATCTCTCCTAAATAAGGATACATCTGCACAGCATGAGATCTGCTGCAGCTCTTTCCTCCATGTAGACATGAAGGTCCGTGCTGCAGCGTTGCTGGTAACATCATAACCAAACAGTGAGCACCAGATAAAATGCACAGCAGTATTTTAGTAGCCCCTGGTAAAGGTAATGTCCTTGAGTCTGCTGACAGATTTAGCCAGACGTTGATCCCCTAGAGGTGGCATTATTTTCAGGTACTGTTCTGCAATATGACAGACACTTACTTGATCTAAGATTGAAGGAAGGCTGAGACCAAACAAACCCAGAATTTAAGGCAGGTATTTGTAAAGTCTTCTTAATCCACAGATGTGGGGGTTTTTGAGGTATGCTTCCTTTTGACACAACACGGAAAACATGTCCTTATACTTGTTGTACTTTCTTCACTTGCTCTTTTAAAATAATAGTTATGCCTTGTGCCTTTTTTTTCTTTTTTAGCACTTCAATTATTTCTGTACTGCAGTTTTCTAAAGCTGACAGTTCTTATTTTAAAAAAAATTGATCTTCCTAGGTTTAATCAAATATGTGCATTTATCCTTGTACAAAACAAGGAAAGCCTTTACAAAATATCTGATACCAGCCAAATGTACCCTTCCTCTGTGTGTCCATTTTCACATTTTCTAGGCTGCAGCACTACACAGCGTTAGCAATACTCACCTCATGTCCAGCATAGTGATATGAAATGACCTTCTAAGCTTCCTATCAGCTGTGCTCTCATATTACAAAAACACTTTACCATGCTTCATGTTCATTACTTAGCAACGGCTCCTCGCATCTATGAACCACATCTTATTTATGTATGCATATCCTGGCACATCTCTCTTAAAAGGGGAAAAAGAACGCGGATTAAGGGAAGTTATGATGGCATTTTATAAAATTTTAAGTGGCATGAAAAAGATTTATAGGGGAAGAGAGCTTCTGTCTCTTCCAACAGAAGAATTAGCAAGCAATCAATGAAATCAACATTGAAGGTCTAAAGCTAGCAAAGGAGATGCTTATTCAAAGAATATACAGTTAAACCAAATAATTCCTTATGGCTCAAGGCTGTGCTGCCAACATTTTGAATGAAAAAAAGGCAGGAAAATTTCTTTATTTGGGGATGGGGAGACAGTTCTACAGAAAGCTATTCAATACAAGCTCAGAAAACCCCAAGCTGCAAATTGCTGTGGGCTAGGAGAGTACTCTGGAAGAGTATCCTCACATGCTTGCCTGGTTCTTGTACTCCTCTGCTGGCAAGCGCTATAGTGCAGTATTGGAAAGAATCTGATGTCATAGGGACCTTTGATCTGGCCCAATATGGCCAGCTTTACATTCTTATGTCACTTCCACTTACTTTGATCACATCAAAATTAGTCTAATGTGACTGCAATTAGAATTCAACCCTTCATACCATCCCAACCTCCCTTTCTGAGCAGATATATGTAAAGGGAAAGTCCAAGGACTAACAAATTCAATGAGCTACCATAACAACTTCTTTTATTGCATGCATCATGAGGAGAGCCTAATCTGATAATTTTATACAAAGCAGAAATAGAGCAATTTTTTCATCGAGAAAAAATTATCATTCATTAGTGAACAAAATTGCATCTGAACCTAAATTTATTTAGATTACAGCCAAACCACTCAGACGTGTTGGTTGAATGGGAGACATTCATTAATGAGGAAATAATAAGCAGAGTATTCACTAATACAGTAACATTTAGATAGTCACAAAGGGATACATATGGGGGGGAATATCTATGCATATTACTAGTAGGTTCATGTTTACTGGCAGAATATGCACCTGTGTATTTCCAGGCTGATGAGCTGCTACAGACACGTCAACTCAGAAGAAATTCTACCGAATTTTACACACCTGCTTTCCAAATCAAGCAAACCTGAAAGCGGCCCGATTTTCACACAGATTACATTGCTTTGTTGAATCGGTGTCTGAGTCTAGATTAAGGAGTACCCCAAAAAGCATGCATATATCCTCTTGCTGGTGGTCTTGTGAATCATCTCCTCCTCCTTCTGAGGAGGCACACTAGATACAATGATCTTTTGTTTCTCACCTTACAAAAGCACTCCTCATGGTGAGCTACAGAAGAACATGATTAAACAATATGTCACTGAAAGAAAGGTTAGGTCCATTTTCTACCACAGCAGTATTTTTTAAAACCACAGTTTTTTTATCATTTCAGAGTGCACTGGGTTTTTCCTGGTGAGTAAAGATGTGCTTACTGAATTTAGAACATAGTTTCTCTCAGTCTGAGTCGCAGATTCCCAAGCTACATAGTTGTGGTCGGATAACTCCTCTGTGGGGCATTTGGAGTTTCCTGAGTACGGAGGGAAAAAAGAATTAATCTGGCTCTGGTGTTTAACTCATTTTCAGGACTCAGATTTCCTGTAATGCAAATATAAAGGGTTTGCAAAATGTATGTAAGAGCTTCCAAGATGTATGGCTATGTGAGTGCTAAAGATATGGAGCTCCATTCTTCTCTCTGGCTTATATTGCCCAAGCTCTGTGGATTTCAGCTGTATTATTACCAATTGGAATGTGTTCCAAGTCTGAGGAAAGTCGAGAACAATGTGTATTTTTGAAAAAAGGCCAATTCCTGCTTGGCTGAAGTTCATAACCCGAAAAGAACCCAGTAATTCCACTATTCTGCAGCCTACAAGTTGGCTATACCTTTCACTTACCAGCATCTGTTCTGTGGTGCAGGGCATTAGTAGCATGGAGGTGGATATATTTACTGATTATTTACACTGCAATTTTCAAAGGCAGAGGAATGTTTTAATCTTAGGTGAAGTTACAGTATGAAAAAAATCAAGTCAATCTAGAAAGTAAAGGAGCTCTTGAAATAGGAAGTAAAATAACATGGCAAGGTCTGTTTGAGGTGATAGCTAGAGAATAAACATGATTGTATGTGCCATAAGATCTTCTAAGCTAACTACGTGGTTAAGAAAGGTGCTGAGCTAAGATTTTTGGGAACAAAGGAACATAGCACTGACCTAATTTCTCTCCATTAATCAACAGTAAAAGTCCCATTCTCTTCTATAGAGTAGAATTATGCTAAATTAAGCACTTCTGAAGCCCCTCAAATAAATTTTTGTGTATAAATCTGGCAGGTGTGGTAAAAGCACTGCTGATGCAGATCCCCTTTTATACTGATCTACATGTTTTTAAGAGCAATTCATGTAAGTGCGAAAGGACATTCAGATTTTAATATGCTCAAGATTACTTGTTCTTCTTTCAAGCTAATGCATTCATGTTGGCTTGTGAATGTGCATCTAAAAGCATAAAAAGGATCATTTCAAATTTCATGTTGGCTACCATACAGTTCTCAGGTAACAGCCTGAAATTTTCCAGGCTAGGTGAGACTATGAAGGCCTTCCATTAATGTAATGTATCTTCACTATCACCCCAGGCCAACAGCATTGTTACAAAGCTGTTCAATGCTTTAGCCTTGATTGTCTAGGAAGTTCATAAAACATAGTTGTCTGCTACTGCAAATTTTCTAAAAAATTAAAGTTAACATTCAGCTATAGCACATCTGTGATTTGAATCCTGAATTTAGACTGTGTTTCGTCTGGAAAAAAACTTCCAGGTTTGGAAAGGCACATCTTCCAAAGAAATTTTGTGGTAAAATCTAACACAAACAAATAATTCAGCAACTCTTCAATGCTTTTACTTTGTCAACTGTTATCCTTTAAGGAACTGAGAAGTTTCCTATATTTACAAAACCTGCACTTAAGTGCCAGATGCAGCTGGGAAACCATGATTACCGATTACAAGCGTGAAAGATAATGCAAAAGAACAACACAAGTACATAGGCAAGAGAGGATGACGAGCACATGGCTTTGATAAGTGGCACTGAATCAAATGCGGGCCTTGTGATTATTACAGAATCATCATGGTAGAAAAGGACCGCTAGGATCACCAAGTCCAACTGTCAACACACACACACACAAAAAACCAAGCAAGCAAAAAAAACCACACAAAAAACCAAACCAACCAACCAAAAAAATTGCTTCTGCAGGACACATTTTGGTATGGTTGACTTGGTAAAAGAAATCAAAGGAGGGAGACACTGGCACTTATAATTTCAAAATGTAAACCTTTCACTTCCTCCCAGCTATAATTTTCATTGTCAATTAAGCAGGATTGTTATTGATTCAGGTCAGTATTGGTCAGTCAGTACATACTGTGCATAAACACCGGGACAGATAGTTAATATTTAAGAAAGATAAGAAGAGTGTTCACTGCAGAGTGCATCACACACATACACTTAGATGTGCCAAACATCTCTGACAACTGGCGAAGCAACAGCCCACACCTGGCTGTGCAATTTGTTTGGAAATGACATGGATGGTGGCCAGCATCAGCACAGCCAGTTCTCAGCTTCTCCTACAATGCTGAGCGTGTCGGTGTTTCCAGAGTCACCAGCTCCTGCTCTAGCAGCACACTAAGAAAATCTTTTACTGAGCCAACACAAATATTTGACTTCATAGAACAGTTTGCTGGTGGGGGGACCAGATAATTAAAGAATGGGATTAAAATGATGCCTGATAATTTTAATACTGAACTATAAAAAACCTAACATCCTGCTTTGGTATCAAAAGGAAAGTTAACCCAGTCAGTAAAGCTATTAACCACAAATATCGTCCAAAAATGCAAACAACCAGTCTACTGAGGTTTGGTTAGCTAAAATTTGCAGACATTTCAATCATGAATTAAGAAAACACTTGTGGGGTTTAGTGTATCAGGTATTCAGTGTATAGGCCATATTTAATATTTTATAAGGATAACATCTTTATTAAATATTTTCATGAAGTTTTAAACTGCAAAATACAGAGAATTGAAAATTTCCATTTAAAATCTAGATTAAAACAAAATTAGGAAGAAGGGCTTTCACTGGAGAGTCTTTCAATTTTCTGCAGTGCTTATTTTAACAAACAGCCCTTTAAAATGTTGGTATATGACAGAGAAAAAAGGGAAGTAATTTTAAAAGAAGAGAAAATGAAGCTGAAAAAAGAGCAGACAGAATGGACTTATTTGATTAGCTGATTCACACTAGAGAAATTCCTGAAAACTATGCAAAAGCCTGGAAAATAAATAAGATTCTTCTGTGGGATTTCCTTTTCCTTGGTGCTTGTGTTTATTTGACCATACAGCAACCGTTTCTCTGTTCCTCTGAAGAAGCCCTTAAGCTTGGCCCTGTTGTGTGGGAAACAGCTCACTTCTATTTTTCACCTAGATGGTGATCACTCCCTGTATTTAGGCTTCTGCATCATGGAGAGATGAGAAAAATATCACAAGAGAAGGAAAAATCTGCAATTCCATTGTCAAGCAAAAGACATCAGAGCCTAGTGGTACAATCTTTTTTCAGAACCAGCATCATTGATGTAACTTTTGGATGGCAATGAGCGCAGCAAAGTAGTCGAGAAATGTTTCTTGGATTTAGACAACTGCCAACACTGATTAAGTATTTCTTCAGTGCCCACATTTCTCACACAGGTGTTGAGGATGTCTAAGCACATTATACATACAAAAGGAAAACGCAGAGAAGGCATGCATCATCAACTACTTTTCTTAATCCTTATAAATACACTTGGAATAACAGCAAGATTGAAAACACCTCCTTGGTGAATGTATTTCAACATTCCTGATGGGCTGCTAGATATTAAAGAAGATCTTACATACTTTCTGCAAGAACCTACCTTTGCCTGAACTTCTACTGCATGCAATCTTACAGCAGACTAGACTTGGAAATAAAAGATGGTTAAGAGGACCCCAAAATCTCTGTGAATGTATAAACTGATTGCACAGTCCACCAACATCAGGCTGACACAAGTTCACACATGAAAATTTATTTAGACAAGATGCATCTATTGATTCTTCAGGTGACTTAGACTCTTCTACATCATTCAAAGCTTACATATAAAGTAGATGAAGAAGTGTGTCCATGAATATGTAATTCTGGTTGAAAGACTCCTGTGAATCCCAAGAATAGACGGGACTACAGATTTTATTAGAACATTGATACGTTTTTCATGTGTAGTAGCTTCCTTGCCTAGTTGTCTGGGCCAGCTCCCATATTACTAAGATTCTCGTAATTTTCCATGTTCTGTCTATAACATTTTTCTAGAAAACACAGGAAAGGAGCAGATGGAAAAACCCAAACTGATATATAAACCGTGCACTTAAGCATTACTGTTTATATGTCATGTTTGTATAATCCCTAGCACAAAGAGACAAACAAATCAGTAATTCCTGTGAGATTATCCAGTGGAATATCAGTTGTGCCATACTTAGTAGGAAAACAAAAACCCACCTGAATTCTACAAGCCTGGATCAGTAGGTGCTACATACATACGAAGGACTCTGCACATCTGAGTTATTTCCAAAGGCAAGCAGGAAGTACATAGTAAAATAAGCCAGGCCAGCTGAGAAATCAACACTCAGGAGCTCCATAGCATTAATTATTCTCAACAAATGAAATTGTTAATAGGCACTTTTGAAAACGACAGATAGCCTGAATGTACTTCATAGGACACAGGATATTGGCAGTAGTCAAAACTTCTGTATCAGATGTGTGTGTAAGAGAAATGCTAAAGAGGCAAGGTGATAAGACATGTGTACAATGTCATGCACGTGTCATGTGGGCAGGAGGCTGCGAGGGTCCTTGTCCCACCAAGCAGGCAGCCATCCATGGGCCCATGAGACCTCAACTCCCAGCTGCTACCACTAACTCTGCAAGCATAATACTGCTGTTCCTCAGCCAAATCCTCTCCTGACTACTTTACACCAAGCTGAACAGCATCCAAGAGAACAAAAAGAGAGAGTTAAACTTTTAATTATGTTTTTCCCTGTGCAGGGTTACAGGGTGTATTAGCCTCAACAGAACAAGTTTTCCAACAGTGATGGGACTTGGAGCATAGATCCACCAGAGTATAACCACTTTCCAGAGGCAGCACTCTGAAACAAAATCAGCCAAAAAGGTGTCCAAATGCTATAAAAATGAGGGAGGCAACTGTATTTATGCATCAATAAAATGAGTATATTTTACTCAAGTATCCACAAGACACTTCTTCTAGCCAGCATGGGTGGGGGTTCAGTTCTGCTTTTTGTTTTCCAAAGAAGATTCCTGGATTTCTATGAGAAAAATTATATTGTGTTAAAACTGAGAAAGAACTTCTCTTTCTGAGCAAGATTTCTCTCCAGGAAAACATCACAGACTATACTGACACTTCAGCATATGCTCTGTTGCTACTGGAGAAGGCCAGTGCATAGCCAAAGCTGGCCGACGCTTCTTTCAGCTTTACTCAAAAGCATTCACAACTGGACTGAGATTTTTGACATTTGCTTAACACAGGTTACTGTCTTCTCCTGAGCCTCTACATGGGGCAATTCCACTGCTTTGCAATGCAGAATGAAAGATACAGGACAGTGACTGTACATTTTAAAGTTACGGCCTGCAAAAAGTGTAGGTAATTTCTTCACACATGCTATTTTTTCTTTGATTTCCTTTGACAGCCACCATTCACCACTAATTAAAGCAGGTCTTGAAACAAAACTGCTCTGAATAAACTTGCAGAAGTGAAGGCTAAACCCTTCCTCGGTCTCTTTCTTCAAACCTCTTCTGAGCCCTCCCTGTTAATTCAGACACTGGCAGGTAACATAGTCTTTCAGTCATGTTATGCAACTTGGCTTCAAACGAGTGCAGAACTAATATGTTTCTCCAGATAGATTTGCTTTCCCAGGCTCCCGCCTTCTCAGCAATGTGAGGTACTTTGTGTAGAGTTGTCTCAATTTCTTTTGAACCCCCATTTTTTTTTAAATACTTTGGGTTTTTTTCAGAGATAGGAAAAGTCAGTTGTATATTTATTTTGAGCTATCAAACACACTAAAAAGAACCTATCTGGGATTCCAGGCACCATGGCTAAATAATAAAAATACAGTGAGTCTTATGCAAACAAATGTGTGCACAGCAGCTGCCTCAAAATCATGCAGGACAAAAAAAAAAATTATTCCCACCACAGCTACCCCAGAAAAAAAACCTCAGTGGTTGATACAGCCCTTCTCACTCTGAAAGCATCAGACTTTGCTTTTAGCCCCCCAAATATTGAACAATCCAAACATTGTATTTTGTCACCTTCTGTTTTGGTATGTTCATGTATGCAATCTGAAATAGTTCATTGTTCAGAGTCCTGAGTGTACCAAACACAGATTTATCTTTCAATTCCATCTTTAAATCTCTAATTTTAAATCTACAGCTTTACAGATTTATGTAGTTAGAAATTTATTTCTCCCCAGAAATGGCTATTTGATATCAACCAGTAGAACAAAACATATCTCCTGTCTTTGGTTTCTTTTTCACAGCTTGACTAATGTGTCAAATTGCCTATATTTTAAGAAAGGAGATGCAGTATATCTGAGAAATAAAATAGCACAGTCCTTAGTAGGTGTTCACATTCTTCAGCTTGCCATCTTTTACCCATTTGAAGCAAATATTTTTTATCACCACATGTCGATAAAAACTGAGAGCCAATAAAACTGCACAGCTTGCATTGTGGGACACAGTTAAACAGAAATACATGGATGACATCCAGTTACTTTAAGGAACAGTGAGTATAACTCAGTGGAAGGCAAAAGAAACTCATTTGCCACCAAGGTTTGGTTGTTTGGGGTTTTTTTTTGTAAAAAAAGTAAAATAAAATAAAAATGGTGTTAGTAGTATATTGTTGAAAAGCAAAGGTTAAAATCACCACCATTCCTGCAATAGAAAGCTTTAAATGTGGTGTTTGTTCACAACTTGATTTGCCTATATTTTTGTAATCACCTGTCTGTCTTTACTCTTTGAGATTCTAGGCTGGCATAATTTCTGCAGAGTCTAATGCAGGCAGTATTAAGAGCTTTTTGTTATTCTAGGGCAAGGCATTTTTTAAGTACTAAGTAACAGCTATTTTGGCTGGCCGACACAGTCTACAGCCTAAAGACACACGATTATGCCTTCAGAAAGACAACAGCCAGAGCACATGATGGTCATTTACTATAACCCTCTTCTCCCCATTAGCCTCTTTGCTTGGGGACAAAAGACAGTTCCAGGAACAGTGTATCTGAGCTCACGACACCTGCTATGAGATGTACAGCACGGCTTCCACAGCCTGTCTGAACAACAGACGTCAGTCACCTCCAGACAACCTCCAGCAACTTGCTATATTTCCGTTTAAGTCCTCAAAACAAAACAACATGAGAAGCCAAACCAAGGCAGATCAAACAAACTTTCCTTATGTTCAGTCAATCACTCCTTCAGAGAAGCCCACCGGGCATTTCAGAAAAGAATAACTACTCCAAGGCAAAGGAACCAAATAAAGACAATTCTGAGGCAAATAAAAATAAACTCTTTCACACTGCCAGCAGCACAAAGGTATTTCCAACCACTCTGCCACTCCAACACACCCCATCTTATAACCCTCTCCAGAGAGAGGGACAGAGGGAGAGTGGAACCAATTGCATGAGACACAGCCCTCAAGATCACAGACAAACCATAGGATGAATAAGACACTGGAGCCAAAGGATGAAAAAAACATCGGAATAAGCAAACCAAAACCTTAAGAAAACACACTCTTGAAAATTTAACCCAACAGCTCAGATAATCCTGTAATATCATGTTTGCTCTTACCTTTGCCATCTGCGCCTGCACGCCATTTGCTTTGAGAGATGCTACTGCTTTCTGTGCTGCTGCCGGACTATCAAAATCTACAAAACCATAACCTGAAAAATAAACAGTAAAATAGACATTTTCATTATTATCTATCTGTATGTGCATAGATAAAGATTTTATTTTCATCAAGGAAGAAACCCATTCTACATTTTCACATTTTTTCATAGCCTTCCAGGAGCACTGTTACCAACCATCACTCCCCTATTTCTCACACCTTTCCCTCTGAACCTAGTGGGGTTTAAGGAAATGCAATGATCTGAAGCTTCAAGGTGAAGGAAGGTATGAAGCAGAGGGGAAGAGAAGGCAGCAGATAAAAGGTCCCTGGCAGCAGGAGGGTACATGCCTGTAGGGCTCTGGTACTATAGAGCCCTACCCCATCTTTTCCATAAAAAGAGGTAGCAGGATGGACCTCCTTGGGCTACAAAGTTACAAATTGCAGTGGCTAGTCTCATGAGAAAACAACACCCTTTCCCTGTCCCTTGAAACACTACAAGGATTCAGCTTCAGAAGAGGAGGATAGTGAGTCTGTGCACCAGGCTGGGGCCATCTGTGTCAGGGCATGGAATGAAGCCTTCCAGCAGGCGGGAGCAATTAAGGGAGAAATCGCAACCTGCACTGTACAAGTGACTGCCAGATAGCTCTAGAAGATGGTAAGATAATGAAGTCAAAGCCTGGTGAAACCACATCCCTTTCATCTCTCCTGCCGTCTTTGCTGGAACAAGGGCCAGGTCCCTACCAGGAACTGCTTCAGGATGTCATCTGAACCGCAGCTTAGTGAGGTTAGATCTTAGGGATTGTCAAGGGATAATAATCTGCTTTTAAGTGGCTTTCCTATTCCCAGTATTTGCATTAGTTTAGTTTATTAATCAGTCAGTTACTTCTTTTCTTCCTCTTCATTTTTTCTTCCTTTAACCAGCAAGACTGCTATTCCCAAGCAAGATCAGTGCTGTTAAGCCTCTACTGGATATCAACAATCCTGGAAGTAATTTTATTTTCCTAAAGATACAAAGGAGAGCAAAGAGGACAAGGAATGGACTTTTCACAGCTTCTAAGAATGGAGCTTCTCTGTTCTTCAACAGCATTCAAACATCCTGCTCATAAAGATTTGAACCAAGTTAGGAAGATTTAAATATCTCACCAAGCACTTATTTAGACAGCTGCACATATTTCACAATCCTTGCAGGGAAAAGCCCGACCTACATCTTACTAAGCAATTACAGCACAGGTAGGCACGTGCTGCTCAGACAAGCTGTGGCCAGGGGCCACCTTTTTGGCATCTCCCTGGGAAGCCATAAGGACAAAACTGAACTGCCAAAGAGCTTTAATAATATTAGCACAAGCATATTTATAGCATAGCAGCTCCTTTGCAGACATCTCAATTTACTAGGTCAATACACATAATACAGGAGGCAACCACAGATATGCTTTGCAGCCATATCTATTCTTCCTGCTCCTGGGAGGCCTCATTGCCTTCCTCTCTGTGCCAAATCTAGGTAGAAGAGTGTATGCTTGTGACAACCTTGCTCCCCAAGTTATAAATATATCTTTATTAGTATTTTGGTATGTATGCATTACTCAATACAGTGATTAATCCAATTCTGAAAGAATTTTGTGTACATAGACTTTTCAGTTTTCTTGGCTTAAATGTCATTCACAAAGCTTTGAGAAAATGAAAAATATGTAAGAAAAACAAAACAGCAAAAAAAATGGTTAAAGAAGCTGTTGATTTACTTTAAAATTATGAAAAACATTATTTTGATTACAAAGTCAAGATATGAACCTTCTGTTACTGTCTTCCATTCGTTTTCTGTTTGGGTTTGTTTGGTTTGTGTTGATTTTTTGATAGGGCATTAATACAAATTGAAGGAAATCCTTGAAAAACTGTACACCAAGACAGCTGATCTAATAAACACCACCATGAAGTGCACTGGAGTTCGGTCAACTGGGGGACATGAGGGTGCTTCACCTGCTCAGAATCCCCTATTTGATTTTCCCTTCTTATTGGTACTGATCATGCCATTTTCAACTCAGCTTGTTCTACATCACATTTTGCTTTGCAGTGCTATCCAAGCTCTCTCTTCACTGCAGAGCAGCAGGGAAGTTGATGCTGCTTTGAACCAAAAAACATGCTACAAGAAAACGAAAAGTCCTCCCTGGATTTCTTCAGTTCCTTTGCCTTTTGGGAGAGCTGCTTCTGGGAGGAAGCAGGAGATACAATTTAATGCAGTTTCCACCTTGCTAGATGAGAGAAGCTGACAAGAAACCAGGCCTGCCAAATGGGAAACCTGAAATGCCTTGGGGACGCTCTGGATTAAACTCAGAGCAAATTATTTTTTAGGATAGAAAGGTGCTCCTCTCAGGAGATTAAATGTCTTTATTTTTCACCATCTTGGTGCCCAAAAACTAACAGGTGAAAGTGCAAAACTAAGTTTTATTAGAGGCATTAAAAACAGATAATAGAGTTAAGATTTTTATATTTAACATCACTATACAGTGCAGGATTAATGTATATAGTAACAGAAGGGAAATTATTTTTAATACCACGTTCTAGATAGCACAGTTAAGTATTCACAGCTAAGTTAGTATTGCTTGTAAATATAAACCACAATGTCTAAGAATATTCTTGTATTGAATTTTAGAGATGAGGCTTATCTAACAATAACTTATTGAAGATTAACATCAGTCCATAATATCTAAACCTAATAGTATCTTCTAAACTTTTATTCAATAGGCACAAGGGGTTACATAACAGTATCAGAGATCCAGTGAGAGTTGCAAGACAAAAGTACTTGCATCTTTAGCTGCCCATTACGCATTCTAGTACTACTATTCTCAGTCTCACTGCAAAGCTGCTCTTTTTCCTTCCCGCAAGTTCATTTTCATTCCAAGTATCTTTTTCTGGCCTTCCCTGCTCCCAACACATCTCTCCACCACACACAGAACATCAGGACAAAATCACTCCATGGCTGAAAACCTGTCCAAAGAACATCAATCTGTTGCAAGGGAAGCCAAGTTCCCAGGCTGTTTCAGCTTTCAAGTATCCTTACAAGAACCCTGCAATGCTACACAACAGAAAACCAGGCATGCTGCCTTATTGTACAGTTCACGTACTTCCATGTAGATGTTTATGGTCTATATTGGTGACCTACGCTTACTTACTTTATGTATTTATTATCCCACTTCATTTTTTGGGTCTCAGGCACTGACAGAGTGCTAGGGTTTTTTGTTCAGGTTTTGGGGTTTTTTGGTTTTGTTTTATACACTTTTCAGGTTAGGTCAAGTTTAGACCCCACAGAAGCTAAAGCTGGGTCTTGGAACATCCACCTCCAGCTCTCCCCATAGCATAAATGAATCCCTGAGTAGTCCTTCCCTCCTGCCCAGGCTGTGGCTGGAGCAGTCTCAGGTTGTGCTCCCCTCCAGCCCCACGCTAGCAGAGCCAGGACGCATTGGCTACCCCTAGTAGGGACATCACAGGCTGCTTTGGCTGATCAGGCACCCATCCCTGTTCAGGTAACTATTCCCTGACTCCTTAAAAAAGGCAGCAGTCTAGGAGTGTTCCCCCAGAGGGATTCAGACCAGGGTCTGCCAACCAGACACTGCTGCTGTAGGAGAACATCTTACATTTCTTTTTCCTCTTTTAAAAACAAGTGCAAGCCCCATCAGCCCCACCCTCTGCTAGACTCAAATTCCACAGTTTTGTGGGTTTTTTGCATGTGTGCACTGCCTCGTAAACATTTTGGTCAATGGATTATACTTCTCCCCGCCAGTTTTTGTGCAGAACGTAATGAAAAATGCACTTGGACTCTAAACTGGGAACTTCAGACCCTGCTCACAAGAATCCATCACCACCACAGTAAACTCAAACCAAAACTATTTCCCCTTTATTCATGAAGTATCCTGCCCTTTTCCTTTAAGAGCTCCAAATGGAAATAGGGAAAGCTGTGTTATCCTCCGATGCTTCACGAGACGGGAATTCAATTTATCACTAATATGAGCCCCCCCAGCTCAAGTGTACTCACACTGAGTACACTCACACTGAGGGTGACTTCAGGACTCCAATGCTACAAGAAGTATTCCAGGATCCCAATTTATTTTTTTATTATTTTTTTTTTTGGTAGAACAATGTATTTATAGTTTATACATGCAAACACACACAGAAAAACCCCAAAGATAAGACTATCTAGATTAATTGTTAAACCTTTCATCTAAGAAATAAAATGCCTGTAATTTTGTTTTGGCTTGATGCCAATAGAGCTAAATAATTAAATTTAAGGAATGAAACCAGTGTTTTTGTACCTGTGGGGGAAAGAAAACAGCTAAGCATCAGTAAGCACAGGTTTATAGCTAGCTGCAGTAAGTGCTACCCAAATACACTGGCAGACACTAGACATCTCCATCTCCTATAACCTAAACGGCTGGGGGCCTCCCAGTCTCAGTTTCTCAGTTCCATAATTAAGCTTGGCAGCAGGTTCAAATGAATTAAAACTGAATGTCACTATTTCCTCAACAAATCCCTCATCCTTGTTTTTTCTTACTTGTCAGGAGAAGACCAGCAGAACAGCAATTAGTGGTAAGCAGTGCAGTGAAAAAGAACCAAGTATACACTAATTAGGTCACTCGCCAAACACATTCATTTCATTGGCAGATTTAATCAATGTTTTCCTGAAATGTCTTAAATCTCCTATGCTAATTTAAAGTTTTGTTATTGTTGTTACTTTAAACACAGATGGGATGCCTGGAGATTTTCAATTGCTTTCCACAAATCCATTTCAAAATAACAACCCCTCATATAGTATATCATCAAAATTTAGGTACAGGGTTTAGGAAATGGCCTCTAATTTTATGCCAACGTTTTTGTGCCTACAAATACCTATGGGTGCAATTTTCTGGATTTAAGTAATTGCAGGTGTGCAGAGCTCTCAGACATCTAACTCTGAATTGCCCTGACTGATCGGGTACTTAAGAGTAATGCCAAACAATTTAAAGGGACTGCTTGCCACTTTTGGTTCCCACCATAATCGTTAAGTGCTGGAGGGGTGACACACAGCAAAGGTGAGCTCCCACTGGCACATGTAGGCTTCACAATCCCCATCTGAGGAGAGCTTCACTCACATAGTGACAGGAGTGAGGGTCGGGCTGCCTTTTTGGAGAACTGGCACAAAAAAGGCAGCATTAATTACTGGAAGTAAATGGGATCAGAAGTTTCAGGGTGTCCTGCAAGTTTGGTCACCCAAATGCACACTACGGCACTTTTCGCATGGAAGACTCTCTGTCTGCAAACGTCATTGCTGACACTATTGGAAAGGGAGCTGCCATGGCTGCTGAACTAATGCACACCTGCCCAGCTCTGCCCTCCTTCCTGCCTTGACCACTTGCCCCCAGGTCCTCACAGCAGCTCCCTTCTTCTTGCAGATGCTGTAGCCCCCCTGAACCTGCCCACCCACAGCCCTGTGACCACCAAGGGGTGTGTAAGGGCAACCACGCAGCCAGCCACAGCTCTGCACCCATCACAGCTCTGTCCTGATGACCCGAGTGAAAATAGAACAAAAAGAAAAACAAAGCATAGGAGAAGTGTGCTTTCCTAGAAGCAAGGAGCCAAGCACCTTGGCATGCTGCATAGCTGGAGCTCTGCAAAGGCAGCAACCTCCAGCAGTGGCCTGAGAAAGGAGAAGCCAGGATGAACAAGGCAGAATCAGCTGGGGCTGGTGAGCTCTCAGTTTCACACTGCCACAAGAGTCTGACCTCTGCCATCACGTCTGACTTCTGACCAGCTGCTGCTTTATATCATTTGAATTCAAGCCAACTAGTACTCTGCACTTTCCAACTCACCACCACACACCCACAGAGACAGGACAACTCACACTCAGCCAGGAGACTGGCATGGGGTCTGCATGTTAATTCAACTAACGTGTCCAGGTAACCAATCTTGCTTTTTTAAAAAATTATTTTAATGTTTTTTTTAAAGAACATAAATATACTGATGCAGAATTCACACATACTGAGGAGCTCTTCTGGTTCCACTGATGCCAACAAACTCACATCGTCAGAAGTTTTAATGCTTTGTTCCTGTAAGCTAACATCTGCACATCGAGAGGAGAACAGATCCAGCCTGACAGGTGGGAAGTGCTGACTGGCAGCTGCCCCACGCAGCTGTCACAGGATCCTGCAGGCCCCTCTGCACTAGTGGCTGACCTGGGAGTGTGGGGGAAGCTGCCCTTTTCCCGTCTTGGAGAATTTGACTTTGATACAATGATTTAATTTTTTTTTGGCAATGTGAAGTTTGTGTAAAATTTGCATAGAATTACATAATACGGAATAATCTTATTTTAAAGATTAACCCAATCTTGCTTATGCATAATTACAACAATTCTGTTATACCTAAACCTGTTTTTCTAGGTCTGGTGTACTAGATCACTCGGAAATCTGGTTCCTGCCAGGACATAATGTCTTTTTAATGTAAGGAAGTTCCTGGTCCCTGTTTCTGGACATCTAGAATTCAAGATAAGAGATCTGAAATCCGGAATAGACAAGACTGAGCATATTTTATGTGTTGGGTCTTCAAGTATTGTAGGGGCTGTTTGGACAAAAAGAAGGACAGAGTAATTTTAAGAGAGTGCTTGTTGTTTGTTGTTTTGTGTGTTGTTGTGGGTTTTTTTATATTAATGTTTTTGTTAATATTGGTTAGAGATTGGAAATGGAAAATCACTTCCAAAAGGGGTTGTGATGAAGTAAAGGAATACCAGGCTAGGGAAGAGGCAGCAGTCAAATTACTTGTTAAATTGAGAAACCATGAAATAACATGCTTATCAGAAATATCTTTTTTCTTTAAATTTATAGTATCACCTCCATAGCTATCTCTATACATGCATGCACAAATTTTAAGACCCCAGCACAGATTTTTTATACAGTAATATATATACACAATTGAACAAAGAATAATCAGTGAGATGTTTCTCCCTCACGCTTTGATGAAACCACTTGGATTTCATTAGAAATTAAGTCAATTTGAGTTATAAAGTTCACTTTTACCCAGTACTTCTTTAGAGTGTCTCTTAAAAGGCAGTATTCCTTCTGACAATCAGATACTCCACAAAAAAAAGGGATTATCCACTAATTTACTATGCAATTTTCAGACATTGTTTTATGAGCAGATAAAAAATCAGTCATATAAAGTGTTGGAAAGTTAGAGTAAGCAAGCAAGGACGTTGAATCACTCTTGAACACAAAATTATTGAAAAAGGCACTTTCTTTCATTGTTCAAATTGTGCTAAAATATTTGTACAATTCCAAATGCTCAGAGTCATAGTAAAATAGTCAAGATTATTATTTTTTTAAACCTCTTTGTAAAAATGTTCATAGTGGCTAGAAAGTGGTGAATCATCTCCTTTTAATTAAAAGAGCTAATATATAGTTAGAAAAGCAACTGGAAATGGAGAGCCTTGAATGTGAGAAAGAAAAGATAGTCCCTTCATTTCAGATCACTCCCCAGAGATACACCTACATTGTTAAGTATGCATATACAGCTGAATTTTTTTGTTTGCTTTAGCTCAATATGGAAATATGGCACAAAACTGTCACTTTGATTATGTTCCTGCACTGATTTCCTTTGCTTCTTGCATTACTTTAATCCCCTTTTTAACAACAGAAACTGAGAAAAACAGCACTGTAGGTAACTAATAAACCATTTTTAGACATCTGTTTGCAAACACATTCTTAATTTGAACATTCAATTACTCTGATTTAAATAAAGTGTATGTGAATGCAAGTTATTTTTAATTGTACAACTAATTAATGAAAATATTTACATGTAAAACCAAAGTATGGAATTCCTAATGATATTTTCTTGTATGTTAAATTTTACTGAACTGAAACACTTTTGTAATCTCCAACAAGTAAAGGTAGCAGTACAAAGAAACATATAAAATTTTTGTATGGGGGAAAGAAGTACTTATACAATAAATAAATATCTATAGGCATAACCACATGCATGTGTATTTTTCTGGAAGGTAGTCCTTCCAAAAGCATACTCTCTGAAAGAACAGAAGCAGACCTCCAAACTGACAAAAACTGTATGTGAAATATAGTTGCAATAACAGCAGCTAGGGGTAGAGGGGTGAGCAGTACAAATTTAACAAATGTACCTATCAAGAAAATGAAACTGCACTTGACTACCTCTTCTCAACATTTACATTGTATTCCTGGCAATTCAGAATGACAAAGATTGGCTCACTGGAGAAAATTCTGGAAACAGCACAAACATAACCATAAAAATTCAGATTTTGCAAACAGCAGAACTCTATTTAATTATTCCTAAAAATATGCTAAGTATTAAAAGTGAACCTAGATGTGAGTGAGTACCTATGGGTAACCAACTTGTAGCACACGATCAGCATAAACAGTGCAACATAAGACTTTGTGAGGACCTGTCAGAGAATGAAAATGTTGGTGAGAATAAACCAAGAAGGAAGTTGAGAAATATTTCCTGGTATTCTGCTAACAGAGAGAATTTGGATTAATCATACAAAGCCAATGATGGAAAACTCATTGCTTGAGTTACTAAATATGGACTGAATAAAGAGAACATATTGTAAATCTTGCAATGGCAGAAGAACAAGAGATAAACACACTTTTCCATCTTTAACTTTTAAAGTTACACTCTCTGCAACTCCCATTGATTCACTGTCAAAATCCAAAATTAAGACTAACCCTATTTTTAAATACAGGGACAGCTCATGTCTACAATTTCCATATAAAACGATGTAGGATTTAATACTACAGTTATTTAGTACCATAATGTTTCTTATCACTGTATTAGTTATTATGTAATAATTATGTAATAATTCAGTTCATTTTTACTAGACTTGCTTCACATGACACATTCATTGTGGCTCTTCAGCTGAACTAAGAAACAGTAATTGAAGAAGGCAGAATGTTCTCCCAAGAAACAAGTACACCAAAAGCAGTGCTTAGTTACATATCTACAGAAAGAGGAGGGAAGGACACAACAGCATTTTCTTCCTTTTACTGAAGAAATATTCAGTTACTCAAGTGATAATATTTTGCAATACCCACAACTGAATAGCCAGAACTTGAAGTTTCAGATTAAGATCTCCTACTTTCAGATACCGTTATATCAATTAATAGCTTAACTGAAAAACCTGAAAGGAACCACACACTCAAAACTGAAAAAGGGTTCACTTTTAAAAGAATTATTTTTCATATTCACTTTCCTCTCTTATTCCAGTGAAGTCCAGATGCTGAAGTTCCAAAATACCACAAGAAAGACTATTTTCTTGGTATTTCCAGCCGGCAGGAAACACTGACACTCTCATGAGAAAGTCTGTTCTTCTGAGGTTTCATGCTCAGTTATGCAGACTCCAGAGCTTTACTTAGCTTGGCTAATGTTTGGGTAAGATATGAAACCAAATCTCTTGAGATTTGTCCACCACTTATTTTAGAGCTGAGCAACTTGAGTAAAAAACCTGGTGTACTGAAACAGTTTAGGGAAAAAGTAACTGGTGATAGAACAAGAGGGAATGGCCTCAAGCTGTGCCTGGGGAGGTTTAGACTAAACATTAGGAAGAACTTTTTCACTGAAAGGGTTGTCAGTCATTGGAACATGTTGCCCAGGAAGTTGGTTGAGTCACCATCCCTGGATGTGTTTAAAAGTCAACTAGATGTGGCGTTTGGGAATATGGCTTCATGCTGGACTTGGTAGAATAGGGTCAATGGTTGGACTCAATGATCTTAAAGGTCTTTTCCAACCTAAGTGATTCTAGGAAACTTATCTGTGTTGCTGTGGTGGTGGTGGACTCAGTTGAGCAACTTGAGTAAAAAACCTGGGGTACTGAAACAGTTTAGGGAAAAAAAAAAAAAAAAAAAAAAAAAAGGATAAAATCATTCAGCCTGAACGCTGCCAGTGCCTGCGTAGACAAGCACTTTTCCCCTTCTAAATACTGGACCTCAGTTTACCCAAAGCTAAGCAAGCTATCTACCAGCTGTTCACCAAAAAAGCATATAACCTAGGAAGCTATAAGACTACCTCCAGTGATCCCATACTCTAGTTAGAAACTAATGTTAACATTGTCATGCCAAACACCTTTCAGGCATGGTATCTGGAACGGCATTCCAGCAGGCATTTATGGGAAGACACAGACAAAACAGATTATCAATGGGAGCTCTGCTTTCAGTGTTTGGTACCTACAGAAGACAGCAATGAAATACTGGGGGGAATAAAGAAGTCCTTCATCCATCAACATTTCCAGCATTAGGTTTAAACAATATTATTCTAGGAGGCAAAGGAGGATGTTCTGTATCACCCAGTGATGTTGTCAGAATGAAATACTCTATTCTCTTCCTCCCAATGCTGGATTGCTCAGCAATCATAACACTAAGTAACTGCAAATACTCACAAGTAGGAAGAAACAATCTGACAAAAGAAGATGCACTTGGCGATCACACTGTGATTATTGCACTTTATTAAAAATAATTTTCATTTCAGTATGTTTTGACAAGAAAATAGAAAGCATCTTGTGCAGGCTTCAGGAAATATTAAAATAACCGAAGGTGATGAACATGTTATTATCCAGCCTGTTCCAGAGGGAGGATGCTCAAGTATTGAAATGGTTTTCATTTCAAATAGACATTCATTTTCAATACACTGCACTTGAAAAATTGGACTGTGTATTTGCCACACAGTAAGCAGTGATAAAGAGCACAGCAATTTATGTTCTTTATGCAAACCACCTGTAATTCAGAAAACAACTACAGCTTCTAAAAGGCATCAAAGTGATAGCACTTTCCCCAGAAAGTGAAATGTTTTCCTCATGCCAGTTGGCCAATTCTGGCACATCAACCTTTGCTATGATAAACACTTTGGATAACACACAAAGAGTTCCTGTTCCAATCCATCAACACTCATGATGTCTTGGAGCTTTAGGCAGAGATGAGCAGTATCTTCTGAATATTTCTTGATTCTGATACTAAGAAAAGGATCCCGATACCACCACCACCATAATGCTAAAATACCAATGACCTTTTAGCAAGATGGCACTCTGCTTTCAAGAAGCAGTTGGTGGCCACAATCAACATTACACCTGTGCTATGGAGTGGAAGCACAGCAGGGATGGGCAGCACAGAGCACGATAAGCAACAACAGACAGGTCGGAACAAAATCCATGTTAAAGATACCATGTCGATCCGGTGCCCAATGATTCTGGTATTGCACGGTATTTCAGACAATCAGAATTTAAGGATTCCTATAGCGGTATAGCTACATTGACCATCACTGTTCAAATGGTGTTCTTTTCCTTTTGCAATAGATCCTTTCACAGTTAAATACCACTTGCACTTTCTGAGCCTCTTATCATATAAATATATATACCACATCTATGTGTAGTCTGAAGTTCAAAAATGCATATATTATGGGATCCCAGAAATGGCTTCTAGTTTTCCAGGCTGTGAAAGGAGAAAAAAAAGAAACAAAACTTGAGAAGAAATCATATCAGAGAATCTCTTTTCAAGATCTCCAATCCATTTCTCAGATTCAAGGTAGCTGTACAATCTAGGTAAGTGGAAGATGCAGATAAAGGGGTTGAAATGCTGGTGTGGGTTTTAATCTAATCTGAATTTCTGAACCTGTAGAAGTTTTCCTATCATTACAATTCAGATCTCAAATACATGACAAAGGATCGAGTAATATGATGTTTTAATCTCTGTATCTCTCTCTCTCCCTTTCCTTTCTCCTTTTCTTTATCATTTCCTCTTTCTTTTTCCTTTTCATCTTTCCTTTTTCCTTTACTGTTATTTTGACTGTCAGCTTACATTTTCAATCACCTCCTGGTACAGTCAGTACATGGCAGCAACACAACAGAGAGGTATGATGAAGGATGCTATCTGGAGACCATATTGCAGCTGCCTGGATGATGACTGTGAAGCATCAGGAAGTCAAAACAGCAGAAGAATAATCCCCTGTGCACAAAGTCCAACATACAGAAAGCTTCTTACACACTGAAATTCAAGTCCAAACCAAGTCTTCAAACAGCTTACAGGGAGAGAATACACAAATATGGGACTGGAAGAGGCATCCTAGGTCTTTCTGAAAAAGCAGATTACTATAATCCTACACTAGATGACCATATACCAGTGACTCACACAATTTCTCTAATATTACTCTTTACCCAATGGAAGGATCTCACCTGATATGTCCTTGCACCGTATTTGTTGCTGTGCCCATTTTTGGCTTGGGCACTTACATGATCAACTAAAATTTCTGTCATCCTTTTCCTTTATTTGCTAAAGATAAGCTTCCAGCTTACCACGCAGAGTTTTTTCGATGACTTCCTAAGTAGATGATTTTACTATTGGATTTGTTCTGTTTCTCACAATTCAGTCTTCGGGATCATCTAATTACCTTTCTGCATAATTGCCTAATGCTTCCCAGCTTTGTGCAATGAGCAGATACCAAGAGAGTAACAGTATCATTAAAGATGAGATGGGAAATCTGGTGCATGCCTTAGAAAGAGAGAGGTAGGTGGGCATTGCCAGTGATGCTCACTGCCATGGTTCAAGCATGCATGCAGATCATAATAACATCAGCCAAGAGCTACATCAGTAGAGACTATCTTCAGTAGCTGTTCCTAAATGTTCAGACACCTCTTGAACATAAAAACATTAAGTTTAGGGTCTCTGGAGAACTTTAAGGGTTTAATTAAAGAGGAAACTCATTGACATATATTGCCAGTGAAAGGCCAAATATACAACAGAAAACAACTTTCACTACTTGAGGTCAGTTTAGAGAAAGGTATGCAATTCAGTGCTTTAAATAGCAGATAAATGGGAGGGAGGAATTTATGTCCTAAAACATTCTTTTTAAAAAATTAAAAGAGGGCAATTAAGATATAATATCTTGTTTATGGGGGATATTTTATTTTTAAGAATCCCAGCATTTTTATAGAATCATACAAAAAATGACTGAGAGATGCCCAAGTCTGTAGTAGGATTTAAGTTTGTTTCCAGAGAGTGGTTCTGTATAAGCTTAGTACACCAAATAAATGAAAATTAAAGAGGAAGTAGGCAGGACTTTTGACAGGACAAAAAACCCAGTAAACATATTTTGTCTAGGAAGCCAAAATGCCTCTAAAGAGAAGAAGACATTTTAAATGCTGTACAGCATCCTCACACACTATATCAAAGAAACAAAGAACCAATTACCTTTTTTAGTATTTTGAGAAACAGTGCTGAATCTCACATACTTGTGTGAATAGGTTCTTGGTTAATCACTTGGCCCACATTACAGCAGGCAAGGAAATGAACAGTCTAAGGGACTGCAGGCATCTCTTACACAGACACCAAATACATGTTGGTGTTGTCAATGCAGAGATGTGTAAATGTTTTGAGACTGAATGTCTGCTTCCTGTCAACAGCAAAAATTAGCCAGACGAATATCCTGCACGCATGGTTGTGCTTTCTTAGAGCATAAATATTGCACTACAAAATTCTCAGGCTGCTCGTTTCATCCCTGGCGTGTTGCTCTCAAAGCCATTTTTGTGACCAAATGCAAAGGAAAGTAGTTTCCTATACCCCCACATGACCCTGGAAGCAGTAAGACACATGAAAACGAAGATGATGATGTACCAGTTGGCTGAAAAAATCAAGAGAAGCACACAGAGTTTCTCAGGGCCCACAATGAGAAGGGTGTCCACAAAAGACAATCTTGTCTCATTTCTATTACACAGAGATGGCAGCCTTGGCAGCAGGTTCCTACTCTACTCTTACACCTTTCTAGTGGCTACTTTGTATTTTTGGGGCAGACCTGGGATTCCTTCTTCCAGAGCTTCCATCAGGTGACACAAGCAGGTGGTGCATAACCAGAAGATGGCATACCTGAGTATTTCTGCATATAATGCCATCAGAAGATCCTGTACTGGATATTTCTGTTACCTGGACATGTTACTGTGTTTTCTGACCCTGAAAGCAGGTATATTTTTCACTGCTGAAGGGGTAGGGTGAGGAGAACATGGACCTGCTCACTACATCTGGTTGGGAAAGGGAAGAACAGTCCTCCTGATCTTATGATACCCTCATGTTGGAGGGTATCAAATGCAAGTAATCATTCCCCAGATGTGCCGACTACCTCATATGCCAGGCTTGGAGCTTTTGAAGGAAATGGGTATTCCCACTCTAGTATACAGTCATAACAGCCTCACCCTCCCTAGTGCCCTCTCCTGCATTTGAACACAATATGAGGTTCCAGCAACAGACATGGGAGACATTGGGAAAAGGAAACCTTGGAGTTTACTAGAAATCATATCACTCTGTTCTCTCATTTTATTGTTGTTGGGTTTTTCCTGTTTTTTTTTCTCCATGGATGCCTGGGTCAAACATTGCACATGAAAAAGAAGTAGCCTTTCTTTGCCTGTATTTATAAACAAGCAGATATGGTAGATGAAGGACCTCATGCAAAACATGATGGTGTGACATAGCTACAGTATTAAACAGCCCTAGCCTACACTGCAGCTGCATCTAACTTGGCATGCCCACTTCACCTTCCTATAAGGCATTTTGTCACTGAAGGGATTTGCATTTAGTGCACCAATTTATAGCATTTCTATTCCAGATGATGAAAATGAAAATCCTTTAAAAAAAAATCTCCAGCAAATCATGTGATTCCAATGCTAATGCATACATGTGGAACAAGTGTATTGCACTCATTTAATGGGCTAACCAACAGAATCAAGCTTCCCTCAGGAAAGTCAAAATTTCAGTGTAGACTAGGCAAATTGAGAAAAAGTCAGCTTCCAACCAAAAAATAAACTCCACATTTAATAGCTTAAAATGAAGCCACTGAAGTCTAAACATCTGGGCTTTTTGGATACCATCCCAGATACTGCGTGTAGCACCAAAGGTCTTCATCACTGTAGCCTCTTAAGAATTTGAATAAAATCATTCCTCCAATATACACTGTTTCTTTACAGAACACGACAAAAAAAGTGCCAGTTGCAGTAAGATCTTGGGGTAAGGCCTGGTTTTTGCTACATGTGTAGAGAGCATGCAGAACCACAGCACTTCAGTTTTCTCCAGGACATCCCATAATACAAATCACCATTCTGCTGCAGCAGTGACAGCAACAACCCACATGGGCCACAAAGGAAGCCAATTTGAGGAGGATTATCAGAAACACTCCAAGAAAACAGTAGCACTTCTAGAAGAGCCACTGGAAGTCAATGGTATGTTCTGCTCCTGAAATGCAACAGGCACACCCTCAGAGCATCACACCAGCACCCATTAGAGACCTCCTCACCAGCACTGATATATGGCACAGAGCGGTGCATTAATGGTATGGTCCTTCCAGAATATTTAGGCCTGTTTCTCATCAAGTATAAAAAGATGTAGCACAGCACCACTGTGCCACCAGTTTCATGCAAACTTAGAGAGGTCTGCTCAGTACAGCACTGTACTGTGTGTTCCTAGATGCTTAGGAGCTTTTGAAAACCCCAGCTCCTGCACAACCTGCTTTGCCATTTCCCCTACTCCCAGGTGCTATGCTTCACAGACAGTACCAGCCATGCTTAGATGAAACCTGGATTTATGGGGATTGCTTAGGGATGTCTGCATGGAATTCTGTAGCTGGTTCTGTGCAGGAGGTCAAATTAGATCAGTGCATACATTTAAACCCTGTGAATTGCTGAGAAAGAGCCTATGGAACATGGCCACCGGAAAGCAACTGAACCAACACAGTGTTTCATAAGCCAGAGGCACATGGATTATAACTACAGCCAAACTACACAGTGCAAAAGAGCCACACAAAAGACAAAAAGTATTGGATAAGGCTGAAACAGAATTAGCCTTAATAGACAGTGCCTCCCTAGAGCTTTTATGCTCATGGCCAAACAAAACGGTTCTGAGCAGGAAGACAAGAACTGCAGACTTCTGGCATGGCTCTTGAGACACAAACAGTATGAGAGACTTGTTCCCATACTGGAACAAAGAGGTGAAGCAGACCCCCTTGAAACAAACAATTATTGGCCATCATACCATCCAAACAAGCACAAATAAAATTGAGTGTTTCATCCAAGTTTTTGTTTTACTTATATATATATACAAAAAATTAAATAAAGTAGGAAAAAAAATCTTCAAAAGTTGCTAGCTTTATTTTTTAAAAAAAATTGATCTTCCTCTACTTCCTCTAGGAAATCAGACACAACAATATTCTCCTTTTTTTTAGAGTTACATTGGTAAAAGAAAGATCTGTAGTAGGCTGCTCTTTTTGTTTCCTTTTTTCCAGACAGCCTTGATAACTTTCTTCCCAGCCCTGAGACGATCACTACTGTTCTTTCCAGATCCTCCTCTCCTTGCTCCTCTCAGGTGACTTAAAAAGAGAAAGACTCATGCACAGGCTAGGAAGATGGCTTGATTAATGACTTTTCCACTCCTATAAGTAATTTCAAACAGATCATTCTATCCAGGGATGACAACTGGGAAGATGTTTCCATAAAACCCTTTATGCTTCCAGCAAATATATAATCATACCAATGGAGACAGGGAGAGACTGAAGAACTCATCCTCTAGCAATGTGATACTGTTTGTTTGCTTTTTCTCTCCACACTTTCTGTTTTTTTCATACTTCCTGCTATGCTTCAAACAGATCTTTCCTTGACTGCATTTTATGTATGTCTGTAATTTTCTTCCATCATCTCCTGCTTCCTAGCCTGTTTTTTTCTAGCTTCTCCAGCCTCCAGTTTCCCTTGTCTGCTAATTTCAGCTATTAAGATGGAAATAGTAGTTCTCAAAATACTAAATGAGTGTCTGAAGTTGAAACAGGAAAACTACAGAGGCAACAAATGCCTTAGGACTCCAGTACAGAATACTAAGGCTTTGAAAAAAAGGTGAAAAGTAAGCAGAAAGGTCTATTTTGAAACGATAGTGCAACAAAGGAACCAATTAGAGGAGAAGTAAAGTAAAAATTAAGCCAAACCGTTGCTTGGAATTGAAGCTTTTTCAGCTAGGGGGAAAAAAAAAGTTAGTATACTACTTCCATTATTTTTCTTGTCCAATATGTTTCTCTACTTACTGATTTTATCCAAAACTGGGAGTAGACTTGCCAAAATATCCTGAGAGTCTCCCTATTAATGAGACTTTTAGACAGAGAAAATGCCAGAATTGCTAGATAAATCAGAAACAGAAAGTACTAGGCACTTATATGGAAAATTTATTTCATTAAAGAGATCAGCCCTATGTCTCAAGTAAGACCAAGCCCATGCAGTGCTCTCTTTTTAATACACCAACATTTTAACCAGCTTTGTAAGATGCAGTATAGCTGCCTGAGGAGGGGCCCAACACAAAGGACAGCCTGGTCCTAGCTGAAGGGCCAAGGGCAGAGAACAAAGAAACAGAAACCTTATCTTGATGGATGGTACAGTTTAGGGTTACAGAACATTTCCAGGGCAGCATGAGAAAACCAATACTCTGCTGGTGTCACAGCCTTCAGTTGCCTACTGCAATGGTTCCCTGCTGCAAGTTGCTTCACAGGCTTTTGCTTCTGTCCCATAAACACAGCTAGAAAACACTCAAGATGGAATTGAGGTCTTGGAAAGTCTTTGAACACACTTAAAATAACTAATTTTTCTCCAAGGAACATGTATTAGAAGAGTATTATTTTGCTTCTCGAAGTATGGTTGCTGCAGAATAAATCCTGTTCACTGAAGCACAGGTGAAGATAGCTCAGCTTCCAAATATCAGTTCTGCCCAGCTTTAGGTAATATTGGCTAAGTTAGGAGGATGGGAAGCCTAGGTTCTTCATGTGTTGGTGGAAATGAAGAGCAGCTCCTCCACAGGAAATTTCATAGTACCAAAGCTAGATTAATTTTCTTAACTACTTTCTGAATGAGCTTCTCTGCAGATTATATATAGTCTGAAGAAACCAGCTTTTAAACAGAGACTTTTGTGCTTGTTTCTAAAACTGTGTAGGATGAACGTTTTCCTCTGGAAGTGTCACCATTCGGCCTTTATCAAGCTTATAGTGGGGGCAAGAGGCAGCTCATGGCATGTGCCAAAGGAAGAAGAAAGGAAAGGAAGGTGAGACTCTCACACAGGAATTGTACACAGAGGAAGTGACAGGGCATCGAGGTAGTCATGCAAGGCATGGCATAGGTAAGTAAGGAAATGAAAATTAAAAATTAAAAAATCTGGCATACTTGCACACTGAATTTTAGTTCTAATAAAAACTAGGGCAACACAACCATTTTTATCACAAGGATCTGCTAATGAGAACACTGCTAATGAGAACACAATATGGACAAAAGCTTCTCTCAAAGCTTGTTCATTCAAAACCAAACACTTCCCAGTCAAAATCCAGAAAGACTTCCTAATAGGGATTAGCTCATTTTCATTGTGAGCCAGGGGCCTTTGGAACAAAAATACCAAGTGTTTGGTCAGGAAAACTAATTTGGGCCAAATATTGTTCTCATTTGCTCTCAGTCCTTCTTTCCCTCCCCTCTCTGTTCTCTCACAGTGATGATGAAGGGTATGACTGTCACCACTACTTCTTCCTGTTAGCACATAGTAAAGACTCATGCAAACAGCTCTTGCTCAGTTCTATTCATTGCAGCTGGGTCATGCAGGCAAGCCACAGCGAGCAGATACAATGAAAAGCAAGTATGAGCTGGAAAGCATGAACTCTTTCGCCTCAAATTCTTCTGCTCCTTTACATCTTTTTAAAGCAATGTGCTACTATGCATATTTTAATAGGATTCATTAATTAAAACCAAAGAATCCTACATTCTCTTGCTTTGTTGTTTTTTTTTTTCCTTAGTAAGTAGCTGGAGTATACAATCATGTACAGCATTATATATATGCATAACAACTTTTAAATAAAATAGGAGGCCAAGGTCTTCGTGTAACTTACTGTACTGAGTACACCTTCCCCCATTCCTCCCAGTATTCAGCACTCAAGTCCTGAAGTGTCTTCTTGTATTTGCATAATACCTACATACTGTCGCTCAAACCTAAATGTGGATTGATACAGACATATCAAGGAACAAACAAGTCACTGCATAGATGCAGATGTCATAATCCTCTCATTATGGTTGATGCCAAACAGCTTAGCTAGCTAGAGGAAACAACTCTGCATCTACCAAGCTGGTTCAATTTAATGAGCATTTCACTCACCTTCAATGAGATTTTCTTTGAGAGAAAAATGCAGAAACCAAGCGCTATAGATTTTGGAAGTCCTTTACTTAAATTAAAGAAAGTAGCAGAAAGAATTAGAAACTGAATTAATCATTGCCATGGGAGATCAAAGCATTTTCCTTATTCTCTTTTTAACTAAAATTATGTAAGACCATCTTAATTTTTATTTCCACAGGTTGTACCTTCTCAAGGACATTTCCACTCTTTTTAACTAAAATACAGTAACCTGCTTCATACACAACACACAAATTTCCAAAACTCTCCATGCCAGTCAAGGGCAGTAAATTGAGAAAAGGACAGTGACAGTAAGTTCACATGTGCAAAGCCTGTTTCCTAAGCAGGGGATCAATAACTGCTGACTGCACTACAGTCACAGGGAAACAGGCACCAGGTCTGCAGTTTTGCTTCTGGAGGTCACTAGTGCCCTCAGAACAATCAAGCCTGAAGGTGAATTAGAGTGTATATATGCATCACAGGGTAGAAATGTGCAGAGATCCCTGAAAGAGCTTGGAACATGCCAGCCTTCATGTCAGATGCAAAATACCTGCAGGGCCCAGAGAAACTGGTCAGCACATACACAGGTTAGCACAGCAAATGTCTCACAAATGGTTTCACTCCTCACACAGCCTAAGTAGGACTTTGTCTTCCTCTTTCACCTCCATGCACACCATAACTTTTTCTACCTTCCAAGAAAAAAATAATAAAGCTAAAAGTATTTCTGTCTCATCGTCCCCTGTGTGGGAGTTACTCTTTCCTCTCAGAAAGGAAGGACTAGTTTCTTCAGCTCATGGGGCTACAAACCAAAAGGTCAAGTGAAAGATACAGTTCTCACTGACTGCTCTAGATCACCAAAGAGGGAGTGTTACCTTCTTTTATCTCCCTTTCTATTTATCAGTCAAGCTTACACCTTTTTCTTCTTCCGCTACACCAATACTAAACAATCTGCAGACCTTGCCATAACGTAACCTCTTGATGTCTCAGTTTCCTCTTCTGTATAATGGGAATAAGGCATTATATTTACCTTTGTCAATTAGACTAACTAATCCAATTAACCAGTTACTGTGCATTTGTAAAGCACTTTAAGCTCCTCAGATGCAAAGCACTGCAGTAACACAAAGTTTTATAGTTATTGCAGAAAAAATGATCAAAATTCAGGAGGGAAGGGAAGATGCCAGCTGGCAGATTGAATATCCAGTCTCACTTATTGGCAGCAGTTTCATTGTAATAAAAGCAGGACCACTGCTGATTATGCAGGCTTGTGCTTCCAGTCTTGAACTGGTTAAGGAGCTGTTGTCAGCTTATTTCACAGAAAGCTCCTTGTGGCTCAAAATACTGCCTGATCAGCTTTTTTTTTTTCTCCCCCTCCCCCACCATGGAGCTAGAATTCCAAAAAGCAGAAGTCCTTAAGCATGTGCTTAGAGTAAAAACAGCATTTAGGTGCTTTGGTTAATCAGACTCACAATAAAAAACTTCCTCAACATAAGGAAATGAAAAGGTTTTTCCCTCTCAAAAATATAGATATGTTAGTGTATTTGTGACCAAAAATCCTCTTGATTTAACTAATCACTAAACCCAACATTTGCCTAGAGCTTGTCTTAGCTAAGTATATGAATATATATATACACACACACACAGATAAAAATATACATATAATACATATTTTTACTAAATACATCTCTTACTTGGGGCTTGTGCCTTGATGTTGCATAAAGACTCTACAAGGCTTTCACTCCTTTTCGTGATATCTGAACTGTGCAGGGCTGAGGGGAAGATTCCAACTAAAAAGGACCTTTCTGGCTGTCTAAGAAAAGTTATGCTAGCCAGTGACGCAGAAAGATGGATGTGGGGCACAGAACGTACCAAAGTAACAGACTCCATCCTGGCAAGCATGGACTTCTGTTGAAAGCTGAAAAGGAAGAAATCTCTGAGGACTTACAACAACTACTGAAAGAGATTTTTGGAACATTTGGACCATGGCTGCATCAATAAAAGCCAAAAAAAGGTTATGAAGGGAATCAACAAACAGAATCTCATCCTGGAATAATTACTCTTCTTGGAATAAGAAATAGTTAATAATGAGAAGCAGACAGAAAGCCACTGAAAAACAAAAATAAAACCCCAATTTACTAGAAGATACAAGATGGTTACCACTCACAGGAAGCATCATAAATTAGGACTTCTCAAAGATTCTCAGGAAAACCTGACACTCTCACATGGTTAGGAAAAACAACAGCAGGAGACTGGAAGATCCAGAGAAATCTAAGCTGAACTGAAGAACAGACTTCAGGTGTTCAGGCTGAGTTCAGATCTCAGGAAGTCCCTATTGACACACCACAATTTTGTCTGTATGACAAATGAAAGACAATTCAGCAGCTACAGCTGCAAATAGTTTCCAGGGAGGCTCATCTGAAAGTCTGGATAAGTGCGGATAGGAGCACAAAAAAGAGAACAAGTCAAACCAAATGTTAATTCCTACAAAAAATGCCCTCAAAGTAAAAGGCAGAAAAACACAGTCAGTAAATCCAAGGTGATCTACATCACTCTGGATTTACTGGTAACAGGCAAACAGATAACCCATATTAGCAAATCTTCTCTAAGGGAAGAGCTGACAGGATTTTACAGTCCAGAAGATCATGTACCTACCAGACTTGCAGCTTCAGAATATTTACTGAGAAGCACATTAAGTGGCAAAACAAGCTCATTAACTTAATCAGTTTTTGATAGCATCTGACAGCCTCTACCACTGCTCGCTCAAACACCAACAGAGGCATCTCAAGGTTGATCAGAAGCAAAACAGACATTTGTTGTTGCAGACAAAATGGACCATGGCTGAGTTGTTCCTGTTCCAGAACAGCATAAACTATTTGGCTTTTTTACTGTCTTAAAAGACAATACAGAAAGAGCCCTGTTACCCTTCCTCCTGTCCCTGTAGTAGCCACCCTCTTGCTCATCCCACCTTATTGGCAACAGCACCAAAACTTGTGGGTTTCCAGGGCTCTGCCATGGGTAATATACACAACTAGGCCCCTGCCATTTTGGTCCAGGCTGCTGTTTACTTTGCCCACTTTTAGTAACTAGATCTTTATACGGCATGCTTGGGCTCCATATTACAAACAATGACAAGCCTTAATATGAGATATCAAAGTGAAGGAATGAAAAAAAAAGGCATGGAAGCAAAATACGTTCTTTGTCTTCATGACAATGCCACAGATTCTGACATGAAGAATGGATAAATGTATACTATCTATAATAAACATAATTTTGGCCCCTTAGCAAGAGTCTAAGTTTTGGTACTCAATACCAAAATAGCAAAGGTGCAGTTCAACTATCACATAGACATGCCTCAAAACTTCACACATAGTAATGATAACACAAGATGCTGTTAATGATAAGTTAGCAAAAATTAAAAAATAATCTGGAAAGTAAAGAAACAGAAAACATAACAGAATTAATGTGTGTTGGCACTGGCATGAATGTTAGGAGGGATATTCATAAAGACATATTGGCAAACTGTGAAGCATATAAACATTTAAACAGAAACAAAATCTAGCCACCAAAATTAACATGACTGCCATACAAGTACTCTCCACCTGAGCGAATTGGTATAGACAAATACCCTTGAAATATGTATTTGTTGCATTTAGTGTCTGCAATTTATCTTAAAAATAGGATGAAAATGCTTAGTCCATTTGCTAAGAACAAAGACTGAACTTCTGTGTTGGCAGGAACACCACCAGGAAGCTGGGGAATATATAAGGGAGACACTTCACTGCCCTTGCTTCAGAAAGGGCTAACAGATGGGACCTAATAGAGAGAATGTACCAAGACCAGGCCAGGGCTGACAAACATATACCAGAGCAAGCTTCTATTTGAGATTATAGGATGCTTTCTGGTTATAATATATAATGTATATACTTTTATTTTCTTATTCTATTATTGTCTCAATTTATTCTATTACTGTGTATATTCCACAGGACATACCACTGGAGCTAAAAGCATTTCTGTTCATTTTTAGGGGTTTTTTGCTATTAACAACATACAGGTTTTCTACTGCTGGCAGCTGTATTATCTGAGGTTTCTTGGTATTGGTGACTTATCTAAAAGTCAAACTCTAGAGTTTGTTTTCTTTCTAACTTGTGATGTGTTGTGTTGTTGTTTTTTTTTTAATGTTTGGGTTTGGCAAAAGATGAAACTGCAGGAATCGGTATAAACAAGCCTGACTTAGCACTTAATGCTACCTCTCTGAGTGTTATTTTAAAAGATGATAAAAAAAATCAGGATGCTGCAATAATTATTGATAATTTGTGTTACAGAATAGAAGACAGACTGACATGAAGCATGGGGCCCACATTACAAAGACATGTAGAAATCAAAAAGGGAGATATATTTATTGTCTCAAAGAACTATGGATAAAATACGCATGACAATTCAAACTTGGGAGGCCCAGAAAGGTTATTTATTTTTCCTGTCTGGGAAAAAGTTATTTGTTTGTTTAATTGTACTGTGCCTTTTAACAAGGAATGTTAAGGAATCTTCTGTTGACAGGAAAAACAATACCGCCCAAACCATTTCAGCAAGCATGTCTATTATTCACTGGATAGTATTATTCATATGACACACATTACATTTGCTGCAAACAGGAGAAACATTTGCTGTTTTGCTCAGCTGAACAGAGAACAGTTTCTCAGCCATGCTTTATCTATTTTTTTCAAATATTAAATATTACATCACTGTAAAATAAATTAATTGACCTGTGCTGTGAACAAATAAATTACAAAATTCAATATAATGCTTTGAATTTGCAGCTCATTTCAGCAAGCTGGTTTTGCAGTAGCTGTAACATATGAGTTAAGTAAGCCTTTCTGACAGGTGTAAAAGCCTTTCATACCACTTGCAAGGTTATGCTAGCAAAATATGACAGAAAACGTGGACTAGTCACAATATCATATGTTCCATATCAGCAAGTACCATAACAGGAAGGATCACTACACCAAATAAAACGTACTATGTGGTAAAACAATGGGTGTGTGGAAATAATGACATAACAGATCAGTCAGGAGTTGGGGCTCTAATTTGGAGGGTTGCCTTGCCATAGGGTCAACCCAACTAAGACCTCATTATCCGGGAAGAATAAAATAATGACGTTATCCATCAGAAGCATTACCCTATGTTTCGCTAAGGAGGGAGGAAGCCAAAATTATTTATTTGTTTTTTTATTGTTACAAAGAGTTATACAAAATTTCAGCAGTTTTCACGTGGGTTGCCTTCCTCTGCCATCCTGTTACTTGCACTTTCTCAAAGGGACTTTACAGACCTCTCTTCCCAGATGTTCCACATTGGAGGAAGCATCATAAATCACTGCTGGAGCAGGAGATGTTGCTGGCTCTGACTCACAAAATGCTCCAATTCCAAGTTTGATTTTGTTTAGCCTAATTAGCAGCTCACACCCACCCCTTGGCTCACACGCCTGTGCACCAGCTCATCCAGGCAATACTCTGCACACTTAGCAAAGAACATTTTAATGGCCTTGGCCAGGGAATGCTTTTGGTTGTTACCAAAGCTGTGTGACTCTGACAAGAAGCTTCATTCAGAAGAACAGCGAATGCTGGAAGGGAGCTATTGCTCCATCATAAGACTGAACAGCTGATGAGCCAAACATCATCTAACTACTTACTTGTGCTCTATGCTCTTGGAAAGAGCTCCATCCTGGAAAAAATGAATCTGTGGGGAACTGCAAGCTGGACTTCAATCAGAGGCTCTGTGCTACAACACCAGCGCTACATTTGGTATGTGATCCAGAAACTTCTACAGAAGATTCCTGTGAACTACACATTGCCTCATGTTGAGAGTCAGGCAGCACAAAACATACTGTTCTAAATATCCTTGTTCACGTGAACTTCAGCCACTATTTACCAGTACCCAAGAAAAATAAATAAATAAATAAAAATTACATCAACACTGATCTAATGCTTCGATATTTTACTAGTGGAACAGCTGTTTATACCAGTCTGCATCACGCCATGAAAAAGCACAGCTTACCAGAAGAGTTGAGGGCTAGCAGTGAGCACAACTTAAAACCAGGTGGTTCAAGTGCCTCAAACTGGAGGTCATGGAAACAGAACTGATTTTTTTCACTTATATATATATATATATAAGCCCTAGCAGGTCTTCAGAGAAAGAAACAAGAACAAGTGAGGTATCAACACAAAACCAACCCATAAGGATAAATAAACTGGGGATTAATTGTTTTGCTCTATGACCATCAACAGAGTCTATCAGCTAGCATCTATTTCTAGAACTTCCAATTCAAATTACATCTAATGAGTTTACAGTACAATTTTTAAAGGGTCTCATCTGAGTCATAAAGACTGAAGCAACCATTAAGCCCCATTTGTTAACAGCTATGATAACTACACTGTCATTACGCACACTGTAGGACACTGCTCCACAAAGGACTAATGTTATTGCACCAGATTAGAAGCACTTTAAAGTCATCTTGTGCAACTAGTAACACAGGCAAAACACATTTTCAGATCATAAAGAGCATTCTGGAAATTGCTGAAAATTATACATTAGCATGAACTGTACATTTAAAATATGACATTATTCTACTATTGATATAGACTGTGTTCACCTGCCAAGTTTAGCATCACAGTTTCTGTTAACCATGGTTACCAAACCTCACAACTGTTGTGGTCACATTTTCACTGGGGCTTATGATAGTTTCACCCTCTTAGTCCCTTTAAATTATATGCATATGAGGCAGCAAATGTATCCCCCACCCCCCTTTTTTTTTCTTACAACTTTAATTAACATGTTATTCTTTTTTATAACATAACTTCACCGAGTCTAGACAATGACATGTTGTGTCAGCAGATCTGTTAACAAAAGTGATGAAAACTGTGGAGCTATACTTGAAGCTTGATGGGTAATCAGAGCTTATCTACTTGTAATTAATTTGTCACCACACTGAAGATTTGAAATTGAAATCTACTGACCAGACTCTGATCTTAATGTGCACCTGGAAAACACTGAGGATATGAGAGATCATTCTAATTTACAATGGCATAGCTAACATTGGATTCTGGAGTTTTGTGTGTTCGGTTCTAGAAAATCGGGGTTTTCAATAAAGTATGTACATCCGAGATATTGCTGGAAAAACTAGCTTGACCTCGGTCTGAAGAACAACTTCATCTTTTCACTAACTTAAAGAAATTGAAATGGAACAATGACACATCAAAGGATCTTGGGGCCATGATGCGTCAGGGCTAGACAGGAGACCGTTGATAGCTTCTCTGTATCAGAAAGAAGGTCTGCTTCTGACAGGCAGGGCTGCCACAAAGCTTTGCAGTAGTACTGGATCAATACTGAGAGGACCAATAGAATAGATGTTGAGTGATAACGAAGATACCCTACCACCAAGGCGTTCACCTCAAGACAATATATTGCATTCACATAGGGCATGTGTGGCTGAGAAATGTATGGTTTCCCTTCAACATTTCATCTAAGGTATCCTCAACAAAGCCTAGTGACTTCGATCCAAAGAAAGCAGATGTGTTCTACAGGATGTACCAGCTTTTAGAGACAGATCAATCACAGCACAGCATTCAGCTTTGCACAGAAGAATGTGAAAGAAAAGACAATTTAGAATAAATTTTTAAAATAAAAAAATCAAGTCTCTGGAATCCACAGTTAACAATCAGTTTTTATACAGCTTTAACTATGACACAGTTATGATTTCTTTGATAAAAGGGAAGAATTATCACATTTTTTATATAGACTTAGCAAAAACAGAAAGAAAGAAAAACCTGGTCAAATCCATATGTCAAAGGTAGCCTTTGTATTCCAGTGAAGGAATTATTGCACCATTTGTTCATACACTTCAGAATAAACAAGGCATCACCACAGGGAATGAGTCCTTGACCTCTCTTCCTTAACAAGTCACTTTATCATTATAATTTTATGAAATAATTATTTATAAAAGATTCCCTATGGATATTCATTTGGGGGCATATGCCTAAAGAGATAATCACTTAATACAACAAACATCTTAATTTACAGTTAACATTTGACAGCATGTTCCTCTTAATGTTCAACTGGTAACTACCTAAATGTCTCGGCTTATAGAGGGACTTTGATCTGAGGAAGGAGGATGGGAGGTGCACAACACGTAATGGCAGAGCAATGTTTTAATCCTCTTATCGTTCGCAAACCTTCTGTCTTACAGTGTTTACTAGCTGCTGTAGCCATTTAATTTCTAAATCAAACGCTTCCCCACATTTTATTATGACCACTTTCTAGATGCTCCTGGGCACAAGGGTTTGACTTCTCCTACTTCCCAGTGGAGTCAGTATCTACCTTTTAACACCTCACAATTTCAAGTGGTCAGGGTCACAAGTTGTTTTGTGCTGGAAGTGAAATCATGTCCAAAAGATGGATGCTTACTATTTCTCATTAAATTAAAAGTTCTAGGACAGATTACCGAACTTCTTACTGATTTCTTCCAATTCCTTCTAGCCTTACACTGCCAGTGCAGACTATGTCGGTTTGCTTTGGGCTTTCCTCAGACTGAGTGTAGCCTGCAAGTAATCCTGGACCCAGGCAGGTTTGAGTTCCTGGGCTATACAACCCAACATTTCAGCTCTTCAAAGCAGTCATCATTTTGCTGCAACTTGTTCCTAAGGCAGACACAAATATTGCAGGGTCAACAGCAGAGTGGACTGGGAAGTTGCCAGGCAAATAGTTTTCCTCTGAAAAATACCCCAATATATTTAAATGAACACAAAACAATACAATGGTTTCCACAAGCATTTCACCTCCAACATTGTAATTATACTCAGAGTTGCAGCAGGGCTAATGACAGCAGACGAGCCTGAGGGTCAGGGCACCCTCTGGGGGAGTGGAAGAGTCAGGCTGGGCACTGATTCAGATAAGAGGTCCAACCTGAGATTTCTAGCCCTCAGCCAGCTGTTTAGACAGGGTGTTTCTTTCTTGTCGTTATGACACTGTAACAGCGCCAAGCTAAGGACAGGAGGGAAACAGGTACGGAGAAAATATCTTTTACCACATTAACAGATGGCTGGAAAAGATACTTTTTGTCACAGTTTGACTTAGGATCAGCAATTAAACCAAGGAAATTGGCTTCATCCTGGCTCAAACCAGGACACCATTGTACACACAAGCTTTTCTTCAGATTTGAAAAAGCAGCAAACTGGGTTTCCCCCCACACCACCACTCTCTCTTCTCCCTTGCCTCCATTTAAAACAATCTTGGTTGGGTTCACCTCAACACAGAAGAGGTAAAGAAATCCTCAAAAAAACTTGACAGATGGAATACCCATTTTTTTTACATGTTCCAACCAAGAATATTAATTCACTGCTGACTGCAGCTGACAGAGAAGTTGGACCTCACATGGAAAAAAAATACTGAAACAGCATTCCAAATAGACATAGGAAAGTACTAGGCAAAAGCTTTCTTTTAACTTTAAATAACTCACTAAAGTGTTGTTCCAGCTGACACTGCTTGCTCATATTCATCTTCCAAAACTAAAATAACTAGTAAAATGCATAATTTAGACCTTAAAAAATGTGCAGATATTTTGGTGTTTGAATTTAAGGGGTTTCAGCTCATTTAGGATTGATATCTGTAACTATACCTACTTCTAGCTGAGATATATACAGACAATACATTCATGTTTGGGAATAGTCAACATTCCTGCCTTTTAATGATAGGCACGAAAACAGTCCTTCGAGCCTGAGGGTCAGGGCACCCTCTGGGGGAGTGGAAGAGTCAGGCTGGGCACTGATTCAGATAAGAGGTCCAACCTGAGATTTCTAGCCCTCAGCCAGCTGTTTAGACAGGGTGTTTCTTTCTTGTCGTTATGACACTGTAACAGCGCCAAGCTAAGGACAGGAGGGAAACAGGTACGGAGAAAATATCTTTTACCACATTAACAGATGGCTGGAAAAGATACTTTTTGTCACAGTTTGACTTAGGATCAGCAATTAAACCAAGGAAATTGGCTTCATCCTGGCTCAAACCAGGACACCATTGTACACACAAGCTTTTCTTCAGATTTGAAAAAGCAGCAAACTGGGTTTCCCCCCACACCACCACTCTCTCTTCTCCCTTGCCTCCATTTAAAACAATCTTGGTTGGGTTCACCTCAACACAGAAGAGGTAAAGAAATCCTCAAAAAAACTTGACAGATGGAATACCCATTTTTTTTACATGTTCCAACCAAGAATATTAATTCACTGCTGACTGCAGCTGACAGAGAAGTTGGACCTCACATGGAAAAAAAATACTGAAACAGCATTCCAAATAGACATAGGAAAGTACTAGGCAAAAGCTTTCTTTTAACTTTAAATAACTCACTAAAGTGTTGTTCCAGCTGACACTGCTTGCTCATATTCATCTTCCAAAACTAAAATAACTAGTAAAATGCATAATTTAGACCTTAAAAAATGTGCAGATATTTTGGTGTTTGAATTTAAGGGGTTTCAGCTCATTTAGGATTGATATCTGTAACTATACCTACTTCTAGCTGAGATATATACAGACAATACATTCATGTTTGGGAATAGTCAACATTCCTGCCTTTTAATGATAGGCACGAAAACAGTCCTTCCATTAGTTCAAACTCCATATTAACACATCAGCTTTGCAATCCAACCATTAAAAACACAACTCAGCTGAACTGAGCAGATGTTTAGAATTCACCCAAAAGGCCAAGAAACGTGATCAACATCCTACCACCTTAAAGTTGTCTCCCTGAGCGTTCAAGCACACATCTGTACTACATATTTCTTCTTTCACCACTGACATCTAATAAAAAGAAACTAATTTAACAAGCTGGCCAGTAGATGCTTCAATATTTCACTTATGACAAAGAGAAAACAGATTGTTTTTTAAAAAACACAGCTATTTAATATATCACTGCTACTTGGACCTGGAAGCCAGGCATCAGACACGCATCTTACAGAAGTCACTGAAACCAAGGAATAAAAATGTATTTGTAAACCAGTATATTGATTTTTTTATCTTTTTCAAAGTGTGTGTGGAATTTTCCCTAGGTGTAAATCAACATGCCTTGTCAAAGAAATATTTTCTTTGTGTGTGCAAATTGAGCATTTATCCTTTCGGCCATTTGGGAACCAGTGTCTGTGCTCCTGGTGTCTCTCGTGTCACTGGCATGTATATGCTGTCCTCACCCATTTCATGCCAACCTTTCAGTATTGTGACCACCAAGGCCTGACTGAAGGTGACCTCTTAAATACATTCATTTCTGGTATCATTGTGCTTCCTTTGTAGTCCTTGAAAAAAGACAAACTTTGAAGAAGCCCTTTAATACTCAAACTTTGAAAAGACCTGCTGTGTTTTCAGCTTGCAGTCACCACTGCTGCCCAGTGGTCTTCCCCAAAAAAGTAATAAAATAATTTCCAGCAAACATGTATATTGTCTCACCTTCCTTCTTGCCGTCCAATCCCTCTTTTTTTTTTACCTCTCAGTATTTCTAGAGCAAGTTGGTCCTTTCCTTTTAACTACATGTGCTCTATTAGCTGCATAACTTCACTGACAAAGATTTAGGTTTCACAGTGATTCTCAAGCACCTAAAACCTCAGAAACCGATGGAAAAAAATGGACTAAAAGGGGCTAATTTGTCTGGCTGTCCATGCCAAAATAAGAAAGACGACATGAAAATCAGAGAAATAACTGTGTGGGTAGGTGGTCTGGCTCCAAAGAAGACGGTTCTTGAGTCCTAACATCTGGGGGAGCAATTATTTTCCGTGCATAATAAACTCAGCTATTTTTTAATATAAAAGTATTTTACAAAGGGAAAAGTAGTGTGGAACAAATACCAACTAAAAATCACAGGTCCAACAAAAAGGGAAAAAATCAAATAAATTTTAATCCTCCCTTATTTAGTAATGTTTGTCCCTATACGCATAAAGCATTAGTTTTCTTTCTTTATGATAAATTGATAGCCATGATATTAAAAATACCATGATACAAGAACTGCATAGAGAGGGAAAAATGCCAGCAATAAATTAAGTTATATTGATAAATGATAAGAACCACTAATGGCATTCTCCAATTAGAAAAGTGACCAGCATTTTTTCCCCCTAAGTTTTAAAAAGTGTTTAGTATTAAGAACTATTTATGATTTCCTCTGCAGACTTTTTGAAAATGTTTAATTAACCCATCATTTCCCCTTACTCTTGAATCACTGGAAGCAGGTATCTTGACAGTAGAAACTTGTCTGCAAGTACTGAAATGTTTAAGATTGGGAAAAGATGTGGATGTGGAAGTTAGGTTGGTTATGGGATACTGCCCTAGCCTTTCACCTCTGCTGAGTTGGGAAAAAAAATATCTTAGGTCGTAAGTCAAATGGGCTTAATGATATGAAGGAGTCCCTCAGGAATGCAGACAGAGAAATGAGGAATGAAAGAGAGCAAGAAGCAGGAGGACTCATAACCTACTTCTGTATTGCTGTGAGCCTGCTTCCTATTAAAATCTCACAACAAGCACACTCCTTCCTACTGAATTTTACCTGGATGCATCCTAGGAAATTCTCAAAAAATCTAAGCTTTCCATTACCAAAATTATACACAAAAAGGCCTTCAAGAGTTCTTGGACCTACATCTATCTTTACTAAGAAGGCTGAACATGCAAAATGCTGGGCTAACTGCTGCTGCCCAAGTCTGTATGAACAGGCATTTGTGTCCCTTGCCTTGCCATCCCCAGCAAGGTCACTCCCAACAGCAGGATCCCTGCAGCTGTCCTCTGCAGGCTGTACCACAAACCTTCCCCTCAGGAAGTGGGATTAAGATGTTCAGCCTCCTCTTCCTTCTCTTCATTTAATCCCATAAACCTCCATCTTACTCTCCTGAATCATCCTCTGGGTGAGGTGGTTAAATAATCTCCTATTCAGATCACTCCCTAGCAGCTCACAACAGCAGTAAAACACCTGTGAGCCAGAACTGTGCACAGGGGATTAACTGATCAGAGAGGTTCCCACTAGAATACTTTTCCTCTCTGCCATAAACACTAAAAAAGGCAAAGCCTATAATGTTTGTACAAAGTAGCAGTGACTTTCTCTAGTCACTCATATAGCTGGAAGAAAACAGCTTTGGGGCACAAATTCTTTTTTCCCTGTATCATCATTGTACTGCTGCAGCTACAAATGTATTTCTACTCCTATGATAAACACTAAAATTATAATGTATATTCATATGTGCATGTATGTAACTATGCATATACAGATGCATGCATCACACATATATGTAGGAGAAGGAAATAGCTGGACAAAGAGATGTGACAGATTCCAAGAGATTTGATGAGATTTTTCCCTAGCAGGAGTGTAATTACACCCCAGCACACCAAACTGATCTAACTCATCCTTGTGACCTTTGTCCTTTAGCAAACAAACAAAGGAAAAAAAAAAAAAAGCTGGTATTCTTGCTCCAAGAGCATCACATACTACTTTTAATCTGCTTCAAGATTTTGCTGCCCTTAGAAACACTGAACTCTCTTCTGTGTGAACAACCTGACAAGAAGCCAGGCAAAGGGCCACTCGTCGGTCAACAGGAAGTAAGCTGGGACAAAAGGTCTAAGTTGAGGAACGCTTCTCTGGGCTCTCTGTCGATGTGCAGCCTCGGCAGCCTGTGCTTGGGCCAGAGCCAGCGTAAAAATGTACTCCGAGCAACTGTGGGCTTTGATTAAAAAGCCACAGTGCTTAATAACAAAACCTGACTGGAGAGAAAAGAGGACCAAAAAAGAAAGAGCCAAGCTTATGAAAAATAGCTCGTGCCTTCAGGCTCATTTTAAAAATGCGTTTTATTGACGTTTTACTCGATTAAAGGATATTCTTTTTTTCTCCTTTTATACTGTCCACTGCTTCATAGTGCACACCAACAGACGGTGAATCAACACAAAAGGCTTAGGTAAAGCAATCCAGAGCCATGGTGTGAACCAGGTCATGTTTCTTTCAGCATCTCAGAAAAAAATGAGTTTTTGAACTATTCTGAATCCCATGAAACCCACACATGGATAGACAATAACTGCATTTCCAGAACATCTGTGTGTGCACTGATGCTAAATATCAAGTGCATGTAGACCCAAGAAGTTTCTAAGCACTTTTGAGTTAACTGCTGTGAGAAGCAGAAGCTTCCAGGCAGCAGACCCAAGTGGCATCGCTGGTGACAAAAGCTGCGTGTTCACTGAAAAAAATCTCCAAAGTGGTTCTTCGGGCAGACATACGAAGGCTCTTCAGATATTACAAGAGGTGTTTCAAAACTAGCAGCTTAACCACAAAACCGAATCACTTTCCTCACTGGCAATGACCCTTTATACATGCAAAGAAAAAGTAAATCCTCTTGCATGGGAAGATCTGTCTGTAGCCATCCCTGCAAATTTACTGTATGCAGTTTTAGGAGATTCAATTGGATGTCTCTTTTTTTTTCCCCTTTTAAAAAAGTTTCTGAATTTCTTTTGCCCATAAAGAAAAAATGTCCTTAAAATGAGGCTCAGATCTCAAATATTACTTTCTAAAACAGGATTTTGGACTCGTCTACAAGTAATTTTAACTGGATGACTAAAAGTTTCAACTAAATTATTAAAAATAGAAGTGTTCTTTTTCCTTACTGCCAGAAAAATTTTGAGTGCCCAGAAGTCAGTGGGCTCAAAAAGTATCACTAATAAATAGAAAGAATAAAAATAATTCACAATTTTAAATTCCTCATTGCAGTTTTTAAATTTTATGAGAATAATTTTCCACTATATTATACTGTGTGCTTATAAAAGCCTCTGTATTTAAAAAATGGTGAATTAGTTTTTCTTATGGTCCCAACACTGGAACAAATTACCATCCATCACCTGTCTGGCTATCCCCTTTGCAATTTCTCACTCCATGAAAAATGAAAAGCAGCTTGCTGATCCTGTGCTGAAGGTAACCTCTCTTGTAAATAAGTTGCATTTACCCCAATGTACTAGACGGTGTGTGGACCTGAAAAGTCACTGAAGAGCACACAAAAAATTTGCCACCTTATGGTAACTTGCTCATATGAGCCCTTACTCCCTCTCTCCTTCTTTTATTGACTTTGTCATATAAATAGCAAAAATAAAAAGGAGTAAGAAGAGATTTTGCAAAAAAAATTAATCTAATACGATGCCTAGGTCATACTGGGAACATAGTTTAAGCTAAGAAGAGCAAGAACTGCCTGGCAATAGCTCTGAAAAACACATGCTGGAGTTCACAGAGCTAGCAAAACTGAACGATGCCATAAGAGCACCAAAGAGCAGATCTTAACTGCTGTCTGTGAACAGGAGAGTGGTATAAAAAACAATTAAAATAATCCTTCCACTACTCAATTTGGATGTTTGTGCCCATTTGTGAGAGCTGCACTTCATGACCAACTGGTTAAGTCCACAGTAGAACCAAAAAAGCAATTACAAGCCTAGATAGTATGAGCTAAGAGGGAAGGCTGAAATACTCTGGGTCAGTTATTGGAGAAGGCAGAGGAGAGACAGGATAACAGTCTTATGGCAAATTAACAGTTTCTGCAACGTGTAAGGTAAAACTATTTTTCCATGTTCATTGGGAACAGCAGTCTAAAACACAGCAAGGAAAATAGATTAGATGTCTGGAAAACAAACAAACAAACAAACAACAAACCTGTGGGTAAGCACACCATGCATTGCCCAGGAATGTTTAGGAATCTCAACCATGGAACTTTCTGTGGATAGTATGTAGGAATAACTGTAGGAAACAATTCACATGTTAAGCCTGCTTCAAGATCATGTGGATGGACTACATGAATTCTTACCAGCCCTGTCTTCCGTAAGTATTATTTTTATAGAGCCCAAATTGAATCTCACTTGTAACTGCAGAATTTACGCTAACATTATGCAGAGTATCTCTCACACCAGCAAGTTTAAACTACCAAGCTGTCATTGGTAATTTGAGGCCTGTAATAAATAGGTTTTGTAATTAATGAAATGTTATCCATGTTAATCTACCAGCTGAAGAAAGACCACCATTTCATTGCAGTATTTTCTCACTTGTAAGGACACCCCCTTTTTTTCTCATATTAACCTCCACAAATTAAGAGAGAGGTTAGCATTCAAAGCCTTATGTATTAAACAGATGTACAAACCTCAATTTTATCAAAGCAAATTGCACAGATATAAATTTCAGGCTATTCATACAGTCAATCATTACATAGCTGGCACTTCTGTTGCTTTGTCTTCTACAGTTTGTTTGAAACAATCTTCATTTCTCACTGCAAAGCTTTCAGAAAACTTTAAAAATATTTTTGATCCCTTTTATTTTCAATGCCCAGTAACAAGACCTGTGAAGGACACCTGCTTCTACCTTCTGGACATAACTTTCTGCAATTTTAAATTGACTGCTAGAAAATAATAATCTTCAGAATTTCACGACAGCAGTAGCCAGCCCTGTCATACTGACTTTCTGTAGTCATCCCCTCTAGAAATCAGATATTCAGATAGATATATTAGGAAAATCTGAAAGATACTCTGGAGTAGATTGTATGAAACACAAGGAACACTAATTCCTTCTTCTATGTTGTTTTTCATCTTGCTTGTTCATGTGTTACACTATCAGGCACACTGGTGACCATATGACCCAGATGGCAATGCATTTGTAGTGCAAAAGGCAATTTCAGAGTCTAGTGCTTAATAAAATTTGTGCATGATTTCCTACAGCTGTTATCCATGTGTTATTTCAGGATAGCTGAATCACTGCACCGTTAAAGAACTGAAGCAAACATGCAAAACATGCCGAAAATGCAAATCCACAAGTGACTTTTATGTGGGATGTACATAAAACAGAGCATTTGGGGCCAGCACTAATAAATAACCACTGTGTTATCCTTGCCACCAGATTCTGGATTCCAAAACCAAAAACCTACAAAACATATGTATTTGTTATATGTAATTATAACATCCTGATTTAGTCACTGGAGTCTCTTCTTTCCCATAGGTTTAATCCTGCTTAGTTGTGACAAAATGTGGGTTCTCATTGCACTGTAGAATCCAGAAACAAAATAAAAGTATGTGGTTTAACACAAAACCTAAACAGAAATCCTTCCAACTGAACTGCATGTCTGATGAACCTAAGGGCCACAACAATGCGTAAGTTTCAGATTATAGTCCTGGAGCTTTAAAAAAAAACCCAACACAATAAATTCCTTTTCTCTTGAAGTGTTCAAGAGAACAGGAATTGATTTGCCCCATGCTATGAACAGGGATGTGATCACTCTTCATTGCTTCTACCACCTTTGAATAAAAAGCATTTGCCCCAGTTTGTCACATAACAGAAATATGAGTTCAACAAGTGTTACTGTTACCCTAAAAAACACATGAAGAAAACTATCTGTGCTTATGAATTCACTACTACTACATTTGGGGGGCCATCTGCAAGAGAAGAGATGCTGGGACCAAAGTCTCCTCTGGTATCATTCCAATGACCTACCTCAAAGTTACACTGAGGTCTACTTGTCCACTATGCTTACCAACATACATTACGTTTTTTTAAATAAAAATATATATTGGATGAGATATTTCCAGAAAACACATGCACAAAGCCTTAGAAGGGTTTTGCACACAGCATGGTGTAACAAAATTATTCTGTCCAGCAAAATATCAGAAAAGCTCATTAATCAAGAGCCAAAATCCCACACTCTGGATTTTTTTGTTTATCTTCGCATAATTTATTTACACAAACTTTGCACAATATTTTTCAACTCACTGTTTCCTTTGGTATTTACTTGTCTTCCTAGAAAAAGTTTCCTGCCAAGTAAATAATTAGAAAATGCATTTTCCCTCTAATTATTAATTATTGCCAGTAAGAGAGGATATTTAAAGAGATTTGATAGTTGAGAGCAGCCTACTCTGATACATTCTGGAGCAGTCCCACACCATTCTGATAAAAATTCTGATAAAAATATAGCATTAAATCACTAGAAAATATATGGCTTACACAAAGGCAGATGGGTGAATTTTTCCATGTATGAAACACTAGGCTGTGATTTAAGAAGACCTTTCTGGAAGAAAGGAGATTTTACAGCATTTCAACTGAAGTGGGCAAAGCAGTCAGGGTTTTTAATAGAGCATAGAGTAAGACACAGCAAGGGAGTGAGTTAGCAAGAGGGCAATCAGTTGCATACCCAGCACCTCAGAAAGCAGCCTAGTATTAATTTCTGAAGAGCAAGGAGTAGGATCCAGATCAACAGAGAATCCCCGCTGCATCCCAGAATCATCCTACCATGCCCAGAACTCTGGCTATAATCCCAAGTAAGCATTGACAAAACTCTACTCTTGCTTCAGAGCAGAACACAGGATCCCTGACCTCCAAATGCCCTACCACTGCCTAAAAAAAAAATTATTGTAAAACTACTGGAAATGCCTGTGTCATTAGGATTAATTAGGTACAGAGATCTAAAGGTCTACACAGAAATGGTGACCCCCAGGATGAGTCACTATGGGTGCTCATGACAGAATTTGTTTTACTCCCTTAAAATACCTAGAACAATCACTGTAAAGACACATTTGAAACAGGTTTTGTTGTTAAAAAAAAAATGGTGATCTATCCATAACAAAATAACACACCCCCAAAACCAGCTGCTTCACATTCCATTCATCAATCTTTGGTTGCTTATGTCAAACATTGACAGGTTTAATGTATTGAGAGATAGGATTTTGTCCTTGTCTCGAGCAGGAGGGAGGAAATGATGGCTGACCACCAGCACACAGCACACACACTGAAAAGCCTTTGGAAAAAACTGGGACCTTGAAAACACTCATCTTTCTGTGCCCTGGGATCACCTCCTGCAGATGCCAGAGGAGACACAAATGTACATGTGTGTGTTTCAGCCACAGCAAAGGACACAAATAGCAAACCCTGAACTACAGCACCTTCTTTGGGATGTTTTTTGGGCTATGCAACAGTAACAGGCATATGCCCCAATACTACATCCTGGGCAATTCAAAAGTGTTTCCTAGTCTTTATAAAAGACTACATAAATCTTTCTATACAAACGTATATGCCAGAATGCAAATGCACTAACACAGAGCAAGTAGCCAAATAGCCCCTACAAATGGCAACATGCACTAAGCAGCCAAATAAATATTTCTAATTTTGACATTGTGGGTGGCAAATCTGAAAAGTTCTCAGAAAGTGCAGGTATCTTCAAAAGTCATGTATGTCTCATAAGTCACAAAGGTCTTGAAAAGAAAACCTAAGAGCAAGTCATAATACCTGTTGCCTGCTGAAAGAGCTGACAGAGGGGAGGAAAGAGGAACAAGTGTAGAGTGCTGTTGTCCTGAACCATCCCTACCCTAGAGGAAAGAAAAGATGCTGGTGATGCTGAATGAGGACCTGTGCTTCCCAAAGACAGTTTTGTACAGAGAGTTTGGGAAACTTGTACTGGGACATTGTCCTCTCTTGCAGTGTCCCAGAAGCAAATGTGTTTATCCTGATAATCTGAAGGCTGAGCTTGAGTCCAGATCCTGTTTCCCTGAAGAACTGGGAGCATCTCCAATACTTGTCAAGACAGCCCCCACTTTCCTTGAGACTGCAACTCTTTCACAGTTTGCTATGAGAACCAGGGAAAGTTCATTCCCATGTACATTTTCCCCAGGGTAATTTGTTTGTGAAAGAAAGGCACCAACTCCAACCACAAAGACAGGAATCTCTCCTGTAGGTTTGTAATACCAACATGAGCCCCACTGCTGCTGTCGCACATGTCAGTGTTGCATGCCAAATTCAAGACACTTTATCCTCCATGTAGTTTACATTATTATTAAATTCATGTTAAACTCAAGATTGAGTATATTTTGAATATTCTCAAAACCTGGTCTTTTACAGAGACATTCCCCATCCCTACACTGGGCACCATCCCCCAGATAAAAAGCAAGGTTATATTCACTCTGTGGTCATCTTCTTTAGTCCAGGAAATGTAGTGGCTAGGCTACTGTCTAGACAAAATCTTTGGCCACCGAGCTCTAATCAGACTAGGACTATGTACAGTTCATTGAGAAGTACCAGTGGTGTGGTCAGGGTCATGGCCTGATTCCTCAAAGACTGTCCTCATTATAATTGCCTAAGATAGGATATAGCATTCAGAGATAACCAATTCATCTACCCAACTTAACATATGCACCCAGGACAATAAAAAAAAAACACAACAAACAAAAACCAAACTAAAACCAACAAACAAACCAAAACCCAAATGTTACTTTCAAGATCCTTTACCTTCTCTGAGTATTATATATATAAGGTCAACCAGAGGGAAAAATGTGTCATGGCAAACACTGACCTGGAAATCTGCTCTACCACACACTCTCTTTAAAATTATGTAAAATGGGATTAATAGTACTTCGCTCCCATCCTGAGGTGTTGGGAGATCAAATGCATTCAAGACTGTGCGATATGCTGGTACTTCAGCGATGCAAGCAATGGAGGAATCCAAGATAGACAGATAATCCTCATTTATACCAGATGGGAAAACAGTGAAGCAGAGAGAAGTTAAGCAACCTGTCACTAAAAAAAGCAAAACAAAACACCACCAAAAAAACCCCATCCAAAATAACAAAATAAAACGCAGAGAGCACTGTGAAGAGAATTTCATCCCCCTTTCCCCAGTACTTCAGACATTTGGAATAAGCTTCAACATGAAGAATATTACTGGAAATAATAGCATGGAGACATGCGACTAGCAGATTCCCAATTACATAACCCAATGAATATAAAACACCATCTCCTCTACCTTGTTACTGGTGTTAGCATATATTACTGCACAACATGACTGAATGCAGCACGACTATACTCATTTTGATAGTGATTGTTTAAGTCAGTCAAGGGAAGAGCTAGCTGTCACTTCTAATCCTTTACTATGAAAGGCGGCAGCACCAGCTCTACTCAATCCTTCTGCAGGATCTTACACCTCAAAGCACTGAGGAGCTCACTGCTACCAAAACAAGTTTCATGGCAATGTAGCAACTAATGACACTGGAAGAATGACTCTTAATTTCCACTGGCAATACCTCTGCCTGGGTGGTTTCAAGAAAAGAGTTATCAGTCAAAGAACAGCAATTTAGAAACTGTGAATATTGGGACAGAGATGCTTTTGGGATTTGCGGTGTTAGCTTTGCTTGCAACAATAGATTATGAAATCAGACTGAGAGTTATGAAAAAAAAAGAGGAGGGAGAAGAAAGGAGAAACTAAAGTTAGACTGATGAGAACTGCTGCAAACTCTGCACTTCTGAAAAGATAAGTCTGATATGAAGATACTCATAGGTTAAGAAGCTTATACCTTCCACATTCAATTACAACAGTTACACAGCTACAGTATTTCCTCCGCAATACAGCCACTTGTGGAGATTTAAACCACCGAGGAAATCAACACTTTATTACAACCAAATGCTCAAAAACTCAAGACTTTTCAAAACTGTTTACAAATCAGAAAAATGTATTGCTATATCTACAGATGAATAAGCACCAGTATTTCACCAGAATTTTTATTACGATTTTTTTTCAAATTCAGCCCTTCAGAAATGTCCAGTTCAAAATAACACTTTTTTCTAAAAATGAGGAAGTTGTAAAAATAATGTATTGGTAATGTTAATAAATCATTTACAGTAATTTGTTATTACAATACTATTTGTAATTCAATTATATGATTAGGTAAGAAAGCAGCCTACTTAAATATCGAGTTTTTTATATATTCTTACATCACACATGCATGTATATTTAAGCTTTTCCAGAAACAACATAGGCATTCCAGTCAATCATTTAAAAAGAAAAGACACTTGTCTGAATTTTTTTCAACTATCAAAAACTTGTCATTGTGTAAATATGTATTCAGCAGTTTACCTTATTCTCTCTAGGAAAAAAAAAAAAAAAAGTGCTCAGCTCATTAAAACAAAAAACCAGTTCAAGTCCTGATATGGAAAATGAGAATATTGTGAACACGTATGTAATGTTTGTACCTAACTTAGCTGAGTTGTGTGAAGCTTTGTAGAAGCTCATTTATGTGAAGGCATAGTAGAAGGTCACAAAACCTTATGTAATACCAGCTGTCATAAATAGCTAATAATAAAGTAAGGTTTTTCACTGATAACAGGTACTTGTTTCCTGAAAGAAAATCACCTAGTTTAAATGTAAAAAAAACAAAGGAGCATGACTAGGCTTCTGCTTTCTGATGGCAAATGCTGCTGGAATACTCCACTCTCCCCAGGACTAAAAAGTGTCTCACACTAGTCTAAATAGTACTTTCCATGAACACTGGCAGCAGTGAAACTCTCTGCATACCAATATTAATGGAGAATGACACAGATTTATGGTCACAATAAACTCATTATCAATTTAAAAGTATATGCATGGGAACATATCTTTGAGTGTATATGGAACACTACTACTAGATTTTAAAATACTTGAGTCATTGTAGCTACTATCTGCATGAGGGGTACTCCTGCATATTTTTAAGTAGATAACTTTGGAATTTTCAAAGTAGTTCTATTTGCTTGCATGGCCAGAAATCAGTACATTTACTACAATTGTTCAATACGAAAAAAACCCCTCAATTAAAAGGGAAATCTCCCATTTTTAAACTCAGTTTTATTGCATGGGATTTTAAAAAGCAGGCTATATATTTATCATTCAGTAATTACATTTCACTTGACAGGACTCCATGTTTTGGTTTTCTTAATTACACCAATTGATGTAGTCATTTTCTGGCCTAAATGCTTTTTATTAATTCTTTACCTCCTGGTGACACCTGCAATGAGCTTTGTGAAATGCACATGCCAGCAAAGAAAACTCAGAAAGTTTAATCCTAGCTTTGCCAACACTCTCCTCCATGACTGAGGATAAAAGACAACCTCTCTCTCCTTCCTCCTGTAGCTTCAGCTTCCATGAAGGGATCTCAAAATAGACTAACAGACCTCCTGTGAAGAGATCTTAAATGCATTAAACCACTTTAAGGCATAAAAAGTTCTGACTATTAATAATTTAGTGCTATTGCTGATGTATTTAAATACAGACACTGCAAAATAGCTTCACATGCCCCTTAACTACAACATCGCAAGCTAACAGTAGTCTATTATTTGTGACAGATCTCCAGTCTGAGCTTACTAGTTATCCCTGTTGCATGAATTAGGAGCCTTCCATTGTCTCTAAGGTAAGGACTAAAACTACATGGCTTTAGAGGACCCTTTCAAGGCACTCCATATTCTTCTTTTTTCTGCTTAGCATTTATTACAGGCTTACAGAAATTTTTCTCAGGTCAAGTAGTATCATCACTGCTTTCTCACAGCCTGGCCTTTCCTCCAGATCAATCTTCCATGGAAATATGGCCCAGAGAGGATTTTCTCCTTGTCAGGTGACAGAAAACCACTGAAAATATTTTTGATAGAATGATTAACAGAAATAAAGACCTTTGGAAAATTTTCGATTATAATTTACAGGACTTTTTGCAGAAGGAGTTGGCTAATGTATCCTAACAGACACAGTCTCTACTAAGTGATTTGTTTTTCTTCAGCAAAGCTCACATCGTTCCCACTGTTTGTGGTGGCACACATATTTGTCACATGATAGGGACATGCCCTTGCCAGTCTTTTAATTTGCTCATTGTCTGGGACTTGGTCTTGGTTTTTTTGTTTGTTTGTTTGTTTTCTGTTGTTTATTTTTAAGATGATTGGTAAATCATGATGGTACTATGCTCCCTTTCTACCTGCAGGACAGACTTATAAATGGAAAAAATATCATAGGTGCCTTTTTTTGGAAGAAGGAGGAGAAGAAATGATGGTTTGGGTCAAGATTCAGATCATTAATGACAGCCTAAGCATTTGTTTCATTAGTAACTTGCTTAAGTTTGCCTGGACTGGCACAATACGTCTAGGACACAGACAATAACAAAAGGGGAAAAAAAAACCCAACTGAGGGCAATGTCATAGCTGTCTACAAATATATAAGAGAATGTCATTAAGTAACAGAGAGGCTGATTATTCACATTACCAAAACTGCAAAAAAACAACAAACAGCCTTCACAAATGTTTAGCAATCATTGCAGAAATAGTGCTGATTGAAAAGGAGAGACATGCAAATCGAGACTTTTGAAAGGTTCGTGCCAGGTCACTCACATATATAACCCATTTTAAAACTATCCAATTATTAAAATCACCTATGCCCTAAGGATTTATTATGTAGGACTTCCTAAGTACATTTAAGAAGTGTCAGACTCTGTTTTGCTTTCAAATCTGATCATAAAAACTATGATCAATCTCTGCTAAAGAAAAAATAAAAAATAAAAACAATGCAACCCCAAGAGAAAGCACTCAGAAAAGGCTTAATGGAACTGACACATAAATTCCTAGTTTAAAACACACTTACCTAGGGTAATGCATCTTGTTCTGATCACTTTGATACCAGCAATTTGCAAACAAACCAGAGGGTTTCCTCACAGATGAACAATAATATTAAATAGAGGTCAGCATGAACAGTTCTAAAGGAAAGATTGCTGGAGCTAAAATGTATCTACTAGGATGACTAAATACAAGAAAGAGGAACGTATTTTAACATTGAACTATAATACTGAAGGATAAACAGCAAAAACCAAAGAGGGAGATTAATTAATTAGTGTGGTGCCCAGAGGTAGGGGAGGTGGGATAATGAAGAGTAGTGGGATTAAATTAGGAAACGCAAAATTTAGGCTGAGTATAAAGAAAAAAAACCCTTACTAATAATTAGTTTTATTATTTCGGGAATTAATCTCTCAGGTGAAATGATGGAAACACCTGCCTAATATTTAGGACTTCAAAATTTAGGTTGTGCAAAGGCATTAATGTGTTACATACAAAGTATGCACAATGCACATGCATTGGGAAATAAAACAGCACTAGTGGGGGCAGAAAGAGCAGATACAGCCACATCCTGTCACATCTCCATGCCTGTAGTACAACTACCAACAACCTCTTCTAGAACTGCTCAAAACACAGCCTACACCCACATCAGACAAGCTCTATCTTGTGGGCAGTGCTCCAAAGCAAAGAGATGGACAAGTGTATGAGGGGACAGGCACACAAATAGGTGAGAGAAGTAGTTGGCCCAATGTACTCCCAAGCACAGTAGGGTAAGGTAAGGACACATCAGCACATCTGGACTTTGTTCTCAATTCCAGCACGGACACTCTTTTCTATCCTTCTGGGCCTACCTTAGCCTCAGAAGCCAGACTTGGTGCTCTAGTCACAGCACATTGGTTTTTGCACTTCCTGTAGTAAATATGAGAGTTCAGAGGCACGACTGCTGTTGCTGCTGCCTCTTCATTTAGTTCACAAAAGCCAAGCGAGCCAGTAAACCCCACCAAAAAACAAAAGCATCCCTTCAAAAAGAGCTGCAAGATTAAAATGCCATAGTGCAGTTGGCAATCTAATTTCTTGATGATGGCAGTTTGCCTGCTATTTTAAGTGGGAAACATCATCCAAACCTGTTATAACATTTTTCTGAGTTTTGCTCTGCCTATCTCACATAAAAGTAAAAATCAGCAAATGCTTTGCAGGCAATTCTGAAAGCACCATAGGGACCACAACTGGATAAGCAGTTTGTACCTAATAACAGGCAGGTCATTCACCCAAGTGAAGAAAAAAAATAAATGGGGGAAGGAGGGGTTAAATGGTGTAGCTTTATCAGGAAATTTGAGGCTTTAAACTGGAAGCAATTTGTTCAATGGCTATTTTGACCATAGAACTTCCTAATCTCAGCTCCCATAAAGTTTGGCTTGGAGCCAGCCAGAATGGTTCATTTCAGCTGCGCAGATATCTTCCACAGAGGAAATAAAAGGATTTCAAACCCCAGAGTCATTTCCTTTGGTTCTCGGCTCATTCAAAAAAAATGTCCTTTCGGTCAGTGATATCTCCAACTTAATTCCTGCAGAACAACTTAAAAAAAAAGTCTTTGTGGGAAACTTTTCTGAAGGTTTGGAAGTGTGCCCTGTAAGCTCTCTGCCAGTTGGTGTAAAATACCTTCTTCCTCCCAGAAGCTTGCAAAGCAAAAGGTCCTCTCCACTTCTGCATTAACTCTGGACTCTGAGCTTTCCAGAAGTTCTTACTCATCTTGCAGTCCCCATTTAATAATTAAAGGAAGTATTCACAGTCATGCACACAAAAGTAAGAGTTTTCAGAACTTGGCATCAAAAAAATCGACTAATTATGCTTGAATCACAGGGAGTGAACCACGTACAGCTTCAGGCATAGTAGTGCAAGCAGAACAAGTAAGCATTTATCAAAAGGAGCAATGCATTGTTTTCCAAAAAGTACCATAGCTTTCAAGACATGCAAGCATAATGCATTGCACATCTGCGTCTCCCTTTCAAGAGAAGTTGACAAATATTTGAGTACTTAGCCACAAATCTGAAAAGTGATCCAAAGCACCCAAATAGGATGTCTAAAACAAGCATGCAGGCCAGTCAACATAAATGCCAGGTATGCAATGTCCTCTTCAAGTGACTACTAGATCTACTCCTTGAGGCTACCCATCTTAAATATGTACTCAGAGTTTCACTGAAATAATGGAGATAACATTTTTGACATGCAATCTAGCTGTAGGGACCAAATTCATTCCCAGCACATCAGACCAAGGAACACTAACTACCCTTATATCACCACAAAGAGAGATGAAGCTTTTCAGATACATACTCAAGCCTGTAATATTTCTAACAGTACTAGAAAACTAAATACTGAGAGGTAGGGCTCAGTATAAATGGCAGCACTTCTGGGCCCTGTAATAGTGAGCTTACACAACACGTGTCCTAAAATGAACTTTGAAGCTCAAGGTTTCATCAGAGCTGACAAACGTTTTATGAAGGAGATTGATTTTTAGGAAAAATAAAGGTCTTCCACAGGACTGTGCTTCAGCACACATCTGATGCTAAGTGTACATATTCTAAGGTGGCCCTTTCTATATTCAGAATATTCAGATGGCAGAGTAAAGGACACATGCAAAATGGAAACGTTAATGAGTTGAACCCTACTGTCAACTTCAAATGTCAATGCTGATCTTGTGATTGATAATTAAATTGCTCTTTCTAGGAAAGTTTATCTTTTTAGTTATTATTTATTAATTGTCGCTTGTATAACTTGCATCTAAAAGCTCAAAATAGTCAATTCCTGCATTAGAATGATGCAAGGTTTTTATATGAGATGGATTGATACTTTAATTTCTAATAAAATACTTCAACACATTTATACAAATATTATCCCTCTAAGCAGGTAGGTAGATCACAAACTCCTTGATAACACTGCTCTGTACGGGGCAGCTGAGGTCTTGAAATTGAAGGTCATCTTCACCTTAACTCAGAGATTCTCTTACAGTGCCTTGAACAGCACAGACTAGATCTGCAATCTACAGTGTGCACTTCTACCAGAGAGGAGATAAAAGATCTTATTACTGTTTTCTGAAGGAATGCAGGTAGCTACCTAATTCATAAAACAAATATGTAAATTAAATAAAGGAGTACACTATGTGCCAATCCAAACATCATGCAAAGTTATCTCCATTTAAATCCTTATTTACCATGATAAAGTAACAATGCAAAGACTTTGATGCAGAACATAGAATGAAAGGCTTATGGGAGGTTTACAGAACAGCTAGGGTTTCTGAGGTTGAAGTGGACCAACACTGGAATTACAATGGTACTTTTTTTCCTTTTTCCTTTTTTTTTTTTTTTTTTCCCATTCTTTTTTTAAGTTATATGTAAATTCAAACCAAAAGCAGACTGGAAAGTTTCACCTCTTTTCCATTCCACTTCTCCCTTCCAAGAATGCCAAACCTAGGAGCAGAGTGTCAGTAAATACTGTCTAAACTGAAATGAAATTTCTGGTTTCGCTTAGTCCTGTGGGCAACACGTGCTTCCACTCTTCCCTAAAACACAGTGGGAACCCAGGGCTTTAAAATCATAATCTGAGAATCCCATTTTCATCTAAGCCTTATTAATATAAAATGACTGACAGATAGTCTTGACTTTCAGTTAAAATAATAGGGGAGCATTTCATAGCCATTACTCTGCCTTATCCTCACTCCCAAAATACTGTATGCTCACCTTGCTGGGCTTTCACAGGTTAATTTGACAAAAACCATCTTGGAATTATTTTATTTTCTTTAATGTGTAATCCTACAGACGTTTCCAAGGTCTCACACTGGCAAAGAAACAAACACAATTCGCAAGCAGATAAACCAGTGCAACCACACTTCATTCCTCTGCCTCCTTCTCACTGGACACATGCACCCATGCACCCCAATGCTGTCGGTCAGCCTGGTTAAGGGCAAGAGGGATTGCTGGTCTGAGAGCCAGGACCTGCATCAGAGGGCACCCTCCAGGGTTTAAAAGGCCAGCAGAGCATACTAAAGAGTGCTCCAGCCTCAAAAGCTCCAAGCTGGTGCCCACCAGAGCCCAGCTCCCCACATAAGCAATAGCCCTACAGAAGGCAGCCCTAAAGAGAGTATGTCTCCCTGCTCCCTTCCCAGTGCTGACCACGAAGGTGCAGCTATTTAGATTACTGTAGCAGTTGAATGAAATTATGCACTAAAAATCTACATCTGACCACACTTGCCTGGCTCCAAACTCACAACATTGGGAGAACTCTACAAAAGAAGTGCATGTGTTGGTCATCAAACCATCACCCCACTTTCAAGTAGCCTCATGCCACAACTTACGTCATAAAAACAGAGCTTGCTCCACCTCTTGTACAAAAACTTTGCTACTCTGGTAGTCATAAACTCTCATCTCTGAGGAACCCATATTTCACCTGTACTTTAATCATGGCCATCCCTGTGCACACATTTTTTTCTCCCCACCTAATATAAGACACTGATTTCTTCATAGACACTCTTCCTATTTTGTTTTGTTTTGTAAATGTTTTCTTATGTTTTCTTTCTTTCATTCCCCACCAATTCCTCTCTATACTCTTTTAAAGGAGGAGAGTCCCAATGTTTCCAAGAACTATGCTGAGACCACAGGAACATGAGTTTGACTGCATGGAAGTAGACAACTCTAGATTTCGTCCTTAAGACGGCAACAGAAGGGGACTTAAAATAGGTTACCTGGATAGAAAGCAGCTGAAGGAACAACACTATGAAATAGGGTGAAGAAATTAAGGTGGTATTTACCCAATTTACTATGCCAACTATAATTTCTGTCTTCTCCATGAGAGAGCTGCATGCCTGCATGTGCTGTGCAGACAATTTACAGTCTTCAGCTGCCTTCTGACAGCAGGACAGCAAAATGGGAGGGACTGGATGAGACAGAAATGCAGCAGCTGAACCTTCAGGGGCACCAATTCCAAGCAATCAAGCCAGATCCTGCTAAGGGAATGTTCACAGAGGATATTTCAGCAGTGTCATACAGCAGGACCAAGTCCATTAGGGCAGCTGCCAGCTCAAGGCAGCATTCAGGTGGTGAAGCAGGCTGTGAGCCAGTGCAGGACCTTTCCCACTGAGAGCAGCTGACTTTGCATCTTCTGACACTGAAAGTGTCCTTCTAGAACTTGGAGCTAACCAGAAGGAAGGGGCAGGCTGAAGTGATGGCAGTCTCCCTCATCAGACAAACAGATGGAGGAGTTGGTAACCTTGGAGAAAAACATAGGGTGGCCAACAGATCTATCCCTCTTTCAAATAAAATAACAGGCCAGAGAACATAAGCGGACGTACCAGGATGGAATGTAACTACAGAGTCATTCAAATATGGTGCCAACAATGCAACTGAAAAATTAGCAGCTCCCTACATGTTTTAAACCTAATAAATAAGATGGGTGAAATGGAAAACATACTACAGTAAGGAACCACTCATGTATTAGAAAGACTGTGAATGTGAGGCAAAGAGCAGGCCACTGAACACTAAGATATAACACGCATGGCACAGACAACACAGGCCGTGGTGGTGGTAGAGAAATGATTAGGCTATACACAGCAGCAAGCAACACAGAGCCTGCAAGAACTGAAATCTTAGCCCTAAATATGAAGGACAGGAATTCTGCATTCCTGGAGAGCTACCTCTGCTCCAGACTTCCCCATCAGGATGGCAACACCAACAGTCTTGGGCAGAGGAAGATGCAGAAAAGCAGTAAGGGCAGAAAGCTCATAGGGGACCTTGATTATCCCTACACAGATTGGGCAAAATGGGATATAATGCAAAGATCACATATTTAGGTGCTGTTTCAGAGAGCAGCTGTTTAGGAAGCCCAGAAGAACAGATGCAACTCTTAATTTGAAATGACCACAGAGGAGGTTATGAGACAAATTGACAAAAGTGAACACTAACAAATTGCAACAACAGATGGTGTTCACACTCCCTGCTTGAAAAGAGTTCCAGGATGCAATAGCTGACTACACACGTTAATAAGCGGTGTGCATCTTCTTTTCTAAAACCAGCTTCCTACCTAAGGACCAGGAGCTGGCACATTTGGCAGCAGTATTCTGAAAAGATCCCAGGCGAGATCAAAGTAGCTACAGGTCTGTAAACCTCACATCAAATTATCAGAAATTACAGAAACAGTGTAAAATCAATGAAAATACAATATGTGGAAAGACTTAACCTGGCTTTTGTAGGTTTGCCTCACAGACCTATTGGAGTTCTTTGAAAAGGTCAACAAGCCTGTGGATAAGGGTGGTCTGGCTAATATAGTCTGCTTGGATCTCTGAAAGGCATTTGACAAGGCCCCCACAAAAGATTTCTTAGGAAACTAAGCAGCCACGGCTTAAGAGGGAAAGTTCTTGGATAAACAATTGGTTAAAAGATAAAAACAGAGGGTAGAGGTCATGGCCTTTCTTACAACAGGGGAACAGAACCAATGGACTTCCATGTGGAGCTTTGCCGCAACCCATACTGCACAACCTGTTTCTAAATTATGAGAAGAGGCTAATTAGTGAGGTGACAAGATTATTCTGGAGAAAAAACAGGAGGAGGAAGCTGTGAAGAACTGCAGAAGAACCTTATTAAACTAAGAAACTGGCTAATAAACCAGCAGAATAAATTAAATACAAATAAATGTAGTGATGCATATGGGAGAAAACAATTCCAGTTTTACATTAGAAAACTATGTCCTTTGAACTGTCCATAGAAATGTCAGCTCCATATTTGCTTAAAAAGGCAAGCTGAATTCTAAGAATAATTACAGAAGGAGTAAACAGCAAGGCAAGGAATACACTGCAGAAATTTATACATGTATTTCCTTGGCAGCTCCTCCTTCCCCATAACTTCTGAACCAACTGACGCTATTCAAATAAATTTGACAGAGGTAGAAATCTCAAATACCTTAAGTTCCAAAAACTCAGTCTCATTATAGACACTAGAAAAAACACATCCGAGTCACAAACCAGAGACTTATTAATCCCAGCAGCTTCAGAAGGATTTGCTGCATGGTCTACACCTCTCTCCTTTAAGTGTAACTATTTTAACACTTCTACAGTAACTGCCCAAGAAAGCAGAGGATGCCAAGCAGCAGGTACGCAGTTATTTTTGATGCAAGAACTCACATTCACCCAATGTGATAAATATGTATCCCTCTCCAAAACTCAAGGCATATTTAATGTTTGTTCTGTAACTTTCTTCTCTTCTATACTAACAATAAAATCTGGTTTTATTAGTAAGGAATTAACTACTAAGATCACATGCAACAAATAAAAAATAAATACTAAAATTTTGAACACTGATTTTTCCTCTGTCTTGGGGTTTTTTTTAAACATAAATTCCATCAATTATGAAGAATTTACCCTGCAATTTACTGTGAGCTGAAGTGACTGACAAGAGCAACCAAGATACCTCAGGCAATCCGGGTCACTTAGATTTTTCCATGCTGTTTCATGATTAAAGGTTGACCACAAAAGCCTTAACTTTCTGCAGAATGACATGCTTGGTTGGTTAAATATGCAGGCAATTAACATTGAGATAACATGCATTTAAATGGAGGTCCCATTCACCCCCATCTCCTGGCTGCAACCTTTGATCTGCAAGCAGACAGCTTAGCAAAAATATTCAATTAATAAAAAGTCATGAAGGGCAACAAGTCCATTTTAATTCATTTAAAAATAAATGGTGTTTACTGCTCCGTATTTAATAAGTTAATAAACAACAACACCACGACTAACACCACAAGAAACAAGGGCATCTGGCTGAAAATTCTTTATAGAGATCACAGAAAAAAATAATTAACAAAAAATATTTGTGGCTGTCTTCTTTCTTTAGAATAAAACAGAATTTTCTACAAGAAATGAAGTGAACAAGGCCTGTTCTCTTATGCATTTGAGACCCAACTTTCTTGTCTCTGTCCATGTCCCATCCCAACCGTGACGCTAAAACTTGCTGCAGTAACTCAAATTCCCCCACTCCAAGCATTCCTTACCGTTCTTCCACCTTCCCCTCCAATACCTTTACCTCCCTCCCAAATTCCTTTTAGGGTAAACCCAGCACGATCTGTGGCTTCACCACAGATAAGCAATTGGTCAGTTGCTCTGGTTACTTCAGGTCAAGTAAAATTAAACCCACCCTTGCATTTCCTTCTGTGGAGGCAGCACACGTAGTTGCCCATTTTCTGAAAATTGTACTTGAAACTCCTGGTCTTCTGGCAGAGTTGCTTGAAACTGGCCAATAAGTTGTAAAATTCAACATGAATAAAAAATTGAAAGCTTGGAGCCTCTGAAAATACAAACCAAACTAAGGATTTTTTTAAAAAGAAAGGAAAATTGATCCATTTGTAATTTTTTAATCAATCTTTTTATTAGGGGGTCCAGAGAAACCACATATCACACCACTGCCATCTAATGGAAGAAAACATGGGCCAATCATTCATCCTGAGAAAGACCACTCAGACAAAAACTGTTTCATCAAGTAGGAGAGCTGTTTCTACCACCCCTAAGATGGCCTCCTCCTTTTCTCATATATAAATTTAGCTGTCCTCAAAACATTCTGAGTTGAGAAAAACTCACTAAATGTTATCCAAATGCGTGACTATTCTCAGGAGAGCTGAAAGACTGGGTTGGTGTTTTCTTTGTTGGAAAAGTGAGTATTTTTAAAAATGGTATTTGACTCCATTCAAAGTCATGCACTTACTCAAAGTATATAAGATTAATAGTGGATACTGGTCTTCTTCAAAGCCCTGGGCTGCAAAGTCCATAAGACAAGGCTGGTTTTTAATAATTTTTTGTACAGTGCAATTGTTTCAAATTCCATTGATTAGCACCTAGAGCTTTATTGCTGTATGGCTACGATAACCTAAAGAGATACAGTAATAATAATTTCCTTCCCCAGAACTGGTCTGGAAAGGTTTTTTGTTCAGTGTTGAGGGAGCTACATCTTTATTGCCAAAAGTAACTAATTCTGCTCTGTCTTGCACATCCATTCCTACTCTAGCAAACCTATGCCAGCTCCAGGCAGGCAGCCCTTAAGTACCCAGAAAGTCAGACCGAATAAAAATGATGGCACAGACTGTTAGTGGGTATATTATCTAGCAGAAAAGAGAACATTTACTTAATTCACTTTGGTAAGAGAATTCTAATCTTCGAAACAAAAGCCAGGAACGTGCACTAATAGGGGAAAATGCAAACAGAGACAGACTTCTCTGATTACTGGCATACCGCAGAAGTGAAGTCAAGCTATAATTAACAGATCTAATTCAAAATGGTTTCTGTTGAACACCCATGTTCAATAGGAGTTTGTTCATTTTGTTTATTATCAAATTCCCACTATACCAAGTACACATTAGTTTTGCTTATGCTGTATACTCTGAGAGCATGCAACAAAGTTGGCTCTAGCAAAACTAAGGAGCCATGCACTGTTCTGCTGCTGCGCTGAAGGTCTTGAGACTTCTGAGAACCCAACTTCTCAGCAGTTACCACTGCTTTCAGGAGCAATCACCTGCCTTCATGAAAGAAGAGGCCAGATTTAACAATAAATGAGGTGCTACATCATGGCATCAGAGAAAAAAGTTTAAGCAAAGTGATTCTGCAAGACAGTCAAAAAAGAAAATGTATTGCAAGTAAGCTTTCAAAAAAGCTGAGTGTGAGCTGATGTTCAAAGAGAAAAAAAAAAATTCTCTTCTGCCCACTTCTGTGATATGAAATAGATATTTGCGAGTCTGTTGAGATCAGTAAGAGCCTACTAACGTTACTCAGCCCCAAAATACACTTAAAACGTGCCAAACTATTGGCAAAGTTTTATACGGATCAATGAATCAAAACATTAATCACTGTGTATAAATGGAAATACTACTTTTTTATTTCCCTGGCAGGAAACAAAGATAAACCAATTATTTGCCAGTGATATGGGCCTGCAAATTTTGTAAGCAGTAAATTAAGAATAATCACAGATCAGATTTGTCACAGAAAACCTGAGTATCTTGAGTGTTCTTAAAGAAAGTATTTGCTAGGCCATGAGTTCATTTATGAAAAGATAATGACCCAGGAAATATTTTCCTTAATTGCAAAGAAGCTGTTTAAGAAAGTGTCTGGGGAACTAATTAGAAAGGAGTTTCCTCTGTAGAGGACCTGGCTTCAAACTCAATAAGCAATTTTTAGATGACTTGCTTGAGACAGAGCACTGTTTAGATGCAGTCAAAACTGTTTGCTGAGGTGCAGCAACATCTTGCAGACATGGAGGCAGGTATGTCTCAGAGTCCTCACCACGGTAGGGCACACTCCAGCTATGGTGACTAGCTCAGCACAAATCATGAAACCCTTTCCTATTTCACCACAGCAGATGTGGAAAGCATTCAAAAACACACAAATAGAAGAATCTATACCTCCAAGCTAAAGCAAGATTTTACAAAACACTGGCACATTTGCCAAGACACGTACAATGCCTGCCGGCCATTTTCCTGGCCAATGGGTGCCAAGAAAATAGTTCACCCAACAGCATCACATGCTCCCACTGAGTGCCACTGCTTCATTACATTACCTAAAAATCTGAAAACACGTCATCTCTAAGTTCAAGTGAACAGTTACATATATATAGATATATATTTATTTATATACACACGCACTTTTTTTTTTTTCCTCCATCTAGTACCTGGTAAGTTCTTGAAATAGTCAAATGTATAAAGCTCGTGAGCCTGCAGATCAAACAAGCTCTCATTTGATAAGGTGGGGTATGAACTTAGAAGATGTCACTGGAGAGTGAACAACCTTATGGTTTCTAATTGGCAATTCTTTTAATTTTATTTTAATGTATGCCCTGCATTTAAGGTGCCAAGATATTTCCTTTAGGAATGTTTCCTAAAGACTTAGCTTCTAGTCTCATTTTGTTACAGAATCACAGAATCATAGAATCCTAGGGGTTGGAAGGGACCTCGAAAGATCACCTAGTCCAACCCCCCCTGCCAGAGCAGGGTCACCTAGAGCACATCACACAGGAACGCATCTGGGTGGGTTTTGAATGTCTCCAGTGAAGTAGTAATATCATTTTTTAAATGTAAACAGAAGAAAAAATCTCAAAATTTACTTAAAAAAAAAAACAACAAACAACTGAAACTAAAGTTAAGAGAAAAAAAAAGAAGAAAAAATCTTAAAAAGCCCTTGAAACACTTAGAAATTTTAAACAACTAACTACATGATGTTTCAATGTATCTCTTGTTATCAAAAAACGTAGGATGGCTAACTCTGGAAATGTGGGTTTATCAGCTGGCTTGTTAATGGAAAACTGGCACAGCTCAGCATAGTTTGCACTCTGTTCAAGAGATCCAGGGCCAGAGTAGTTGGGGTTGTTACAGGTCCACCCTGAGTTGGATCAGCAGAGCCATACACAAAACTTGCTAAGCACCTACCCACACTCAGCATCTATTCAGCCTTCACAAATGGCCCACTGTCAGACAACCTGATGAATTAAAATATTCCATATTGCTACACTTGTCATAACTTGTGAACTATCATGCCGATAATTACATAAAACTTTGGAAGGGATAAAAAAAAAACAAAACACAAAATGCAAATAAACAAAAATGCACAGAAAAAATAACAACATCTATTCTCTATCCCAGCATCGAAAATACTATTGATTTATTTTTGCAAAAGTCTACAGTTTCAAAATTAAATAAGTCTGTTTTACAAATTATTTACTTTCTACAAGATCCATTTCCCTTTAAAGCATGCTGTGCATGCCCTCCTAGTGTGAATAGTTTACAGTCTGTGATCAGGCACAGACCTACTTGGCTGGATTTTTTTTCTCTCTCAAAATGGCAATTCTGAGAACCATAAATAACGCAGCACAGTTATTGCAATTTGAGCTTATTCCCAATAAATAAAATTTATTAACTAAATAGCTTTCTATGCAGCTTAGCTCTTTCTTCACTAGCTTATTATTTTATATAGCCTTGCTTCATGTTGCTAGTCACAACCAAATTGTGCCACCTCAAGTATAACAGGAATGGGAATTAATAAATATAAAGTGAAAATGCATAATTTCATGTGAACACAAATAACCTTTAGTCTTCATTGAATATGTGAAAAAAAAATTACTTTCTAAGATTTAAAATTATGAAAGTATTTTGTCTAACATACACACCAAGGTACACCTATTATATGCTTATAAGCTTTGTTTATCAGAATACCAGAGCAGAAGCCTCCTGCTCATTAAGCTCCAATACATTAGGGTACTTAAGGATGCTGTTGAACTTAAGCAGATGAGTAGTACCACTGACACAAGGCAGATCAGACTCCTTTTGGGAGATATGAAGCAGCACTTTATCATGCCATTCCAATTATCTCCAACACTTTAGTAAGCCTCCAGTTATCCTGGTTTTGTTACACAAATAAACTCTTAATTTATAAAACAGGTCATGGTAAATTTTAAGTCCAGTCAAAAAACAGCAAGGCAACTGGAAAAATAAATTGTATGTGATATATGGCAGGTTAACACAGATCACCTACTGGCATTTTTTTACCATAAATCCACCAAAGTCCTAATGACTGCATACCTGCATCCCTAGTTTTTATATTTTAAAAATGAATAGATCATTGCCAGCATTTCTCAACAAGAAAAATGCCACAATGAAATATTAAAATTATAAATAGAGTCTCTACAGTTCTTCTCATCATGTTAGGCACATTTCTCTCCTAAGAAAAACACTGCTATTCAACAAATCAAGTCACGCATGGTTTGAAAAAATATACATAAAGTGAAGAATATGCAGTGAAAGTGTTTGTCTCCTACACATTACTGTGATTCATAGGTTTTATTTATTAAAAAAAATCTCACAGGTGGGATTTTGGACTTTTAGTCATTCTTCCATGCTCATCTTCTAAGGTCCTAGTGAAATGCTCAAAATCATGAGCTCCTGATTAAAGCAGGAAGTAAATCTGCATGCATGCAATTAAAGTGTCTGCAAGGGCAGATGCAGATGACAGTAATTCATACTCTAAGAAATGGGCTTGTGTATTTGGCAGATTAACTGTTCTGTATTCCATTGCTATGAGGTATGGAAACTGTACTGTGAAACAACCATTACTCATTCCCTCAGCTCTAAGCACGTAGGTCTATCAAAGGCAAGCCAGTCTGGAGAGGGCGGGGGGTGAGGGCTGGAAAGAGAAGAGTGTATGCGTTTCAGATTAATGCTTCTCTTGAATGGTTTCTTTTATTTTATTTTCCCTACTTTTTAAATTAGCAAATACAGTAGGCCCAGAAGGGAAACGCGCAAGGGAGAGAGGGAAA
>NW_009952263.1:3335940-3353636 GCF_000747805.2 Chaetura pelagica
AAAGAGGGGAGGGAGAGGGAAAAAGCAAAAGCAGCCAAAACTCTCCGACTTGTTCATTAGGGGTTTTGTGCTTGAACATCTGAATGAATCATGTGTCTGTCTTTCATTATTCTCCATATGCAATTGTTCCCTGCTTTGTTCAGTGATTTCCAGCCAGTTTGTCATGACTGTGCTTATTTTGGTTTATATATTGTTCTATTACAGGATGGTTGTTGCTTCTCCTCTGCCTCACTAAGCAGTTATGCCACCAATAAAGAGCAATCTGAAAATGAGAGGTTATATCAAAAGGTTTCCCTAGTGAACTCCCTGATATAATATGAACTCCATATATGATATTATTATTACTTTAGACCCAACTGCTTAATTCATACTAGGGCAAAATCCTCAGATAACACTATTCCTTAGCATGACAGGAATGTAGTAGGTGTCTTTTTACAAGTCTGAGGAATAGCTGAGAATGACTTAAAAGTCCATTGCAGTGTTTTCTTCAGTTTTCCAAGGAGAAACCTAGCACTTCTTGCTATGCAGTAGACTATTTTAGTAGATCTGCATGTGGACACATGGAGCATTTTAAATAATTTCCTTGCTGTATTAACTATTATCCAGTTTTGGCTCTACTCTGTATCTTCTTCAACACAAAAAAAATGATACTAAAATAGATTTTGAAATCTCCTATCACACAATAACAACTTCTATCATCTCCTTGAATACAAGCCATCCAACCACACTGTACAAACATTGCAGAGTGATGTGTTCATTTACCAGGATATCTCATATTTAGCAGAAGGTGCATAAGATCCCCAAGACTAGAAAGAATCAAACATTTTAAATGCTTGGTGTTTGGTGAAAAATGCTGTTTGGTTTTGTGGGTTTTTAAAAAAGAATGGATGCATGTCCCAGTGAATTAGAGACACTTCAACACAGTTTCAACTTCTAAAAAAATCTTACAGCAGTCATATAAATCCATCCACAGAACCTCACAGGTAACAGGTGATTAGTACCATGCAGCATGGACTTAGTAAGAACAAATGGTGTCACATCATACTTCCATCAAGAAGTAGGTAACTAGTTTTACAGATAGGTAAGTACTATGTATTTTGGTTAAACCTTGCTTGTCTCTCATAAACGGAGCAGAAGGGAGAAATAAAGTCTAGCTAAAACTGCTGTCGTATAGGTGCTGAACTGATTAGCAGATTTAAAAAAAAGTTCTCGATGGTTCACTGTTGTACTACCTCGTATACTGAGAGGGTTTCCTCAAAAGTCTTCCCCAGGTCTGTTATTATTCAGGGTTTTTCAAATTATCTTGTCTAGTGGATTAGAGAAATCATTTATTAACTGTGAAAAGGATACTAAAGAGGTAAGTGCTGCAAGCATTCTGGAGACTTACAATTTCAGAATAACCTTAGCAAGTTAAGAAGTACCCAGGAAAAAAAAAAAAAAAAAAAAAAAAAGGATAAAATTCAATACAGACAAATGAAAAGCACTAGCCTTAGGAGGGAATAATCAACAACGTAGAGCAGAGCACACAATAAGGAATGCCTGCCTGGCAGCAGTGCTGGAGAAAAGAATAACAGAACCAGGGGCTACAGAGAATCTCTCAGTATAAATCAGTGCTGTTTTCTCATGCAATTCCCTGTGCCTCAGAAATATAGATACACTTCAAATATACATAGTTATTTACATAGATATATCTACAAAGAAGAAAGTCACGTGATCACAGAGAAGACAAATTAAATAGCCTTTCCACACTATGGAAGATGGTGAAATTTAGGCTGTCTGACATCCTTGCTCTTCTGTCTTCAAGTAAGATCTGAGCTAATTAGAGAGAGATCAGCAAAGTGCAATTTAATCAGAAACTTAAAACAAATTGCCTTTAAGGAAAAAGTGAAAGGACTGGTGTTCAGTCTAATAAAAAGATATGACAGATGCATAGCAGTCTTCAAATACATATGTTTGCTGCAAAGAGAAAAAAATAAACTGTTCTGCATATCCACTGGGGATAAAAAAAGAAGCAATAGGCTTAAATTGCAGAAAGTGAGATTTGGGTTAGACATTAGGAAACACTTCATTACAGTGAGGAGCAGGAGTACTATCACAGATGGCCTGAGGAGCTCCAGGAATCTCCACTGCTGGAGGCCTTTGTACACAGGATAGAGATTTACCCCTCAATGGTGGGTTAGAGCTGCTCTTGCCTAGAGGCAGAGGAATGGACCAGCTGACCTCTTCATCTCCCGTCCACCACTATTCTGGGGAAGGTTTTTTCTTTTCTCTCTCTCTCTCTCTTTTTTTTTTTTTTTTTTTTTTTTTTTTGGCAACCTCACCCAAGAGGAAGGAAATTGTACCCAGCAATTAAAGCAGCAAAAGTCTATTCTTTCTATGCCACTAAGCATACTGTTAATAAATCCAATTATGTGTACAATCTTTTAATAGCAGCACTTCTGTCTTAAATATCCATCCTTGAAAATACAAATAAATATCTCTGCCCTACAGCGTTATACAACAGCCTGAAAGCAAACTTTTACAAAATTCCAACTCGCTGTTACATGGCTCCTACTACAATAATCTCAAAGCTAACTACAACATAAAGAACACCAAACCCAGATGTTTTTCTTACTCAATCTTTTCAGTTAACATCTCGTGTTCTGTAAAAAAGCCCATTCCCTTCCTTGTTTACTGCTGGGAGTAGGAAAAGAAGGAAATTCTGATCACATGGTACCACATTTATGGAGAGGTTACCAGTCAAACATGCATTAAAAACAAAAGAAGAAGTTAAGAGCTCTCATTGAGCATGCTTCTCTCAGATTCTTTCCACCAACCTTTAGGTACCCAGCTGAAACACTTACACTGGCTGCAGTGGTCTCAGACAATCACCATCAGTGGAGAGAAATAATGGTCTCCACCTCATTACTCAATATATAGCCCAGTTCACATCCAACTCCATCTACCTAATTTGTGTTGCCACTCCAGATGTGCAAATTTCAGGAAGAAAAAAAAAAAAAAAAAAAAAGATGAAAAAGGGATGAAGTTGATACATGAGAGAACAGTCTTCCATAGCAGTGGGAAGGGGGACAAGGACCTACATGTCCCCATCCCCAAAAGAAGGTCTTAGTTGGAGTGTTAGACAGCAAAGACTGGCCCCAGGGTAACCCCAACCTACCTGATCACAGACTTCCTACCTCTCATCCCTCTTCTTATCAGCAGCTCAGGCCCTTTCAGCTCTTCTAGGCCTAAGCCCCAACTCTTTCCTACCCCAAAGCCCCAGACCAAAGCGCTCCTACCTCAAGGGTCTTCCTATACAACCACAGCACTCTTCCTCCTTCTTAAATCAGTTCAGAACCCATTTGATCCAATCAGCCCCTTTGTAGTTTCATCATGCTGCACATTTCTTTCTCCCCATAGCTCTTTGCACTGTGCCCTACCTCCAAAACTCAAACCTCCCAGCCATGCAGTAGCCAGCAGCAGGTACATCCACCTCCTGCCAGCTCTGGAACTGTAGCACTCACCTCTGTGTCCCCAGCCACCCTGCCAGGGCTTTCTGCTCTTGCCCTACCCTGTTTACTCACAAGGGTATTCCTTCAAAATACAATTTAAAACAAACAAACCCAAAACCAAACCAGGTTTGTTCCTGGTGTGATATTCAAATAAATAAAGTGATATTGTAAGAAGTCTAGCTGAAAAGTGCTTCAGGGAAAGAAAACACACATTCAAACTTTAAGAACATCTTCTGTACAGATGGCAGGATTTTGCCCCCTCTCACAATGTATCCAAATATCTTCTCTGCTGCTTCTCTTCACACCCTATCTGACCATTCCGGAGATATTCCTGTACTGCAATGTTTTTTCTTTTTATTAACTCATACAGAAATGTCGTCCAGAATGTGCTTCTTATAAAAAAAACACCACTCTAATAGATACTGTTACACCAAAAGGATCCTTTATATACCACTAGAGTAAAGTTACAGAGTAATTTTAAAGCACAGCTTCTCTCCTGCAGATTTTATGGCTCTTAGGCTGATAAATGACTAACAATTCTAGTCCTGAGATACTACTAGACATGTTAGTCAATAAATACCTAGGCAAATATAGCAACATACACACAATAAACATGCCATATTTTAAAAAAAAAGAAATAAGTTTTTATACCTTAAAAAAAACACAACAAAAAAAAAACGACAAAAAAAACCATAAAAATTGAAAAGGAATAATTACTTATATCTTGGTATTGCAACTTGTGAATCTATATGTGTCAAAGAATATTTTCTTCCTTCAGTAGCACAGGCCAAGACTTCACAAAAATAGAAAAATTAATTTAGGTTTTGCTTGGGAAACTTTTCCCATAGGTTTCTCATTTTTATATAGGAAATCAATTTGCATCACTGATGATATCATTCAAATCAGACAGCACTATGTGGTTAGAAGGTAATTTACTTTTCTGCCGAAGCAATTTGATACTTGTTCTGATTTGTGATTTTCATTTTGTTTGTTAATGAAAAAAATTAATGAGCAATGTTACTGGAAACAGAACTCAAAGCTTTGGCATTATTAAATATGTTTGTAATATACTTTACATTATGTTGATTGCACAGTCGGAGCCAAAGACTTGGCAGCCAAGCCACCAGTCAATCATTCAAACAGACAATGAACTCACAGGGTGGACATTTTGCACGTACCTTTGCACTGATTTGTGTTTTTGTCAAGAATTGCCTTTGTGGATACAATTTTCCCATACCTATGGAGAAATCAAAAAATAGAAATACATTTTATTATATTTTAATAATGAACATAGCTATTATTGCACTCATGTAATACATATTCTAGTGTGCTTGAAAAATGTTTGGTTTATACTCTTGGAGAGATTCCTTCTGCTGCTGCAGCTCAACAAACACCTTTAGAATTCACATAAAAAGCACTGGTCATTTGCCACAACCTCTCTAGCTGTGGTCATTGTACTGCCAGCATAAATGCTGATTATAATAAAGACTTCAGGATATCAGCACTAGTAAAGGCATTTCTTTGGTTAAATTAATTAGGTTTGCTTAATTTATTTTTTTTTTCTTCATTTTTATCTGGCAAAAATGATTTGTTTTAATCCAGATGGACTAGATTCCTCCAGGATTAACAAAAATGCAGGAATTTTTTGGTAAATTTTTCATGCAAACATGCACAATTGTGAGCACAATTGTGAGCACAGTTGTGCCATGCCTGTGAATATACACTCTAAAACCTCTGGTTTGGATAAACACAATCTTTGATGTTAACGTGCACCTCCCAGCTCTTCCCAAGATGAATGTCAATACTGCTCTGAGTATTGCCTCCCGTAGATAGTATGGCACTGCACTGCAATTTGATAGACTTAGCATGATGAAGGGGGAATTCAGGCAGCTGCAACTTGTTGCATTAAGCAACTAGACCGTAACATAGTTATCTTTCTTTACCTCTCAGAGGTTAAGAGTCAAACAGAGACTTAATAGTATCACAAAACCCTGGTAAAAGATCACAGAAGATGGCATTCATGGCCAAATGTAACATTTCAGGAGAATAAGGAAAACATTTTAATTTCTCAGGTCACCAATACACCTTGGTCTCTGCTTCACTGAAGAGAAGTTCCTCTAAAACGTCCTTTCCTATATATATATATATTTAAAAAACAAGCATTACCGGCATTCTGACAAAAGCTTTCATTTTGCCCTGGTTTGGGAGCAGCAGGACACCCAACCAGCAGGACACCCAGCAGGACCCCCACCCACCCAGCAGGACCCCCCTTCCCTGCGGTTGCACTGACCCCCAGGGCCCCCGGCCGCTCTGCCTGTGGGGAGGAGAGGCTGGGTCAGGTGACCCACATGGACACAGAGCTCCTGCCCAGGGTGCTCAGGATAAAATGGCTCCTCAGAGAAATCCCTGCCTGGGTGGGGTTTTTCTGCCTGCCTGTCATCTCTCCCTGTGCTCTGGTGGTGTTCCTGCATCCTGTTATCTCAATGGAGAAGCACATCATTCACCAGGACAGCTCACCTTCTCCTGCTTCCCTAAGTGGGACCGGCTCAGATGATCCAAAGCTTTTGTGGGCTGTCACTGGGACATCCCTATCTGCTGCTGAGTCCAGTTTGGGACTTTGCTGGCCAGGAAGTAATTGTGAACTGAGTGTGGGTTCCATATTTACATATTTGTATGTAATTCACCATTGTAATTTTTAGTATTTATTATTTCATTAAACCTAATCTAGTTGTTGGTTTTTTTTTTCCCAACCTTCAAGTCTCTCTCCCTTATTCCTCTTTTTATGTTTCCCTGGGAGGGTAGGGGGAGGACAGCAGAGAGATAGCATCTGTCACTTGTTTATTGGCTAAAACCATGACACATTAGGAAGCCTCTCCACAGAACACAACTTTTACAATCAATGAATGATGTATTACAAGAAAAGATTATAATAAAATTTTATCTTCAAAGGGCAAAGCAACACCAATGGAAAATAACCAACAGTTCATCAATTATAAACCACCAAAATGTATGGCAGACCAATTTTTACTCAGTTGATTCTTATTAACAGTAATATAAATTTGCTGTTAGTGAATTCTACTTCAGAAATCAAGATGTGGAAGACCTTGCTGCAATTCTCTTCTCTGCCTCAGAGGAAACCTTTATCTTCTGCTATACAGAAGAGGCGTATAACGTCAGACAGGGCACATTACCACATATTCAAGGCCATACTCTTCTCTGTCCTACCAGTCTGTGAACATACTCAGTAAACCATAAAATAAAATAAATAAATAACACACACACCAAAAAAAAGACAGCCAAAGAGGGAATGGTACCATCACTCAGAGGGGAAAATGGACCTTTGCGTTTCAGTTTCTGACTGAAAACAGCAAACACTTAAATATCTCATGAAGGAGGAGCAGCACCAATGGGAAAGCAAAGAACAGCCGCCCAAACATACGCTTCGAAACCAGCAAAGAAGATCTGAGGCAATTTTGTGCCTCACAAAATCCTCAGATCAAGTTCCCACACACTGTGTGAAATGTAACAACTCAGCTTCAGATAAAGGCTACTGTCTCTCCAGCTCTACTCTGTCTTTGTGACTGATTCAAAGCAAGACTTTCCATTCCACTGTTTTTCCTTTCCCTAAGAACCCACAAAAGCATTTGTTTCCATTTTACTTTCATTTTGGGGAGGAAAAATATGCTTTGCTTTGGTTTTATTTCAGACTGAAACCAGTTAGGAGGAAGGCAAACCAACCCAAAAGCATGAACAGTTTGTGCAATCTAAGTTAAGTCCAAATGTACCCATCTTTTAGAGACCATAAAAATTGTACAAGCCTTCTGCCTCTCCACACACATCCCTTTATTGCTGGCTCTGTAGACAGGCAAGATTTTGTGCTCTGAATGCAGGTATAATCCACTCTACAGTCGACCATGATGTGTCCATGGGCATGTAGTTGTGGGTCTATTTTGCCATAGCTGGCTCCACTCCAAACACATACATAACAGATTTAATGTTAACCATGAGAGCACAGCATTTCTAACCTCAGGTGTTTCCAGAATCAGGGCCTTTATACCTACTTATGTTCCACTTAATTTTACAATTCTTTATGGTAATACCTGAAGTTGACTTTGGCCTCGAAGACACTAGAGCACTTATCTTAAGAAAGCAAATTCTCTGCCAGCGTGATTTATGGCTTTCAGTGGGCCAACTTACCCAGCAGGAAATTTGGCCCGTGCAGTGCATCTTCATTTATTTAATTTATTTAGATTTAAAATGAAATACATGAAGAACATGCAAACACGTGCCTGTCTCATATAGTAAAGGGCCTCTGACGGATATATGGAAAAATAATTCAACAGAACTCAGTGGCTAACCCACAACAACCTCAAATAAAACACAACCGCTACCTAAACTTCCGCCAACAAAAACTAACACCCAGCCTCCATTTCAGTCCAGCCACTCCTAATGAATTGATATGTTGTTTCATCCAAGTCATGTGAGAGCTAAAAGTTAACATTTCCTGCCAGCAGAGACAGGCATTTGTGGTTCCACTGATTTCATAACAGATTTCCCAGAGTTTTTTGCTACAAACTGTGATCCTGCAAACACTTAGTTACACTAGAGATTTTACTCACAGAAATAATTCTGTTCAGCTCAGAAGCGGTTTTGTCCCACACGTAAAGTTATGTGCACCTTCACATTTGCAGAAACAGACAGCAGAGTGGTAAGAGGACCACAATAACAAACACTGTTATAGGCAATTAGCCATATGCAGGCAATTTAATCCACAGCTATAAACCTTGAGCGCTATCACAAGAAAGTAATTGGAATTAATTTGGACACTGTTTTCCTAAATCTTTCAAGTAATTATATTACAGTAATCAGAACATCAGTTCTGATGAAGAACCATAGTTTGCATGCTGCATGAAATCAGGAAGATATTTTATTCCTATATATATAGTCATAGTTCTTTCTTGCATGTGTGAAGAGTGGTATTATGTCTCCTCTCCAGTTGTTTAGCTTTCTGTTTGTGTAAACTTTAATCGTGATTGGATTGACCCAGAAGTACCAAAAATGTATTCTTCAATGGGAATGCCCACAGAAATAAGGATAAAATGTATCACAAGAGCTGGCCTCTTGCTTCCTTGTATTTAAATTGAAACTACTATCAAATTCAACAGCCTGCACACCTGTTATACAAGGTACTCATACCATGAATGAAAAAAACATATCAGGTATAGTTTGTTGTGAGAAAACATGAGCACTGTTGAATTCCTCCTGAATTTACAATGCATGGAGATACTCTTTCAAAGACTTTGAATAAAAAATTCTGCTCAGAAAAAGATTTGTGGAATTGAGTTCATCTCAATGGCATATTACCAACCCTTCAACGTGACGACTGTATCACTAAGGCTAACCTACTGCATCACGATGTTCAAGGGAACAGATGTAATTAATCTGTTAGATGGCTACTTCAAGAACATGTCTACTGAACATCTGAACTGAAATCACTATTCAGAAGATTTCCAGACATACAAAATGTTGGTTTTCATTACACTCTTCCTGAAGCGTTATCTAAAAACAGAGTAAGCACAAATAATGTTTAAGTGTTTTTTAAAAATACTTTTAATTGCTCATATTCAAATATGCTTTTAATGTTTTTCCATGTAGTAATTTTCATTTCAAACCAAGTGGTCAGGTATTTGAAAGAGCTTCCATTACAGGAGCAACCAAACAGACTAGGACTTCAGCTTATTATAGAAGGACCCATGCAGTGAGATGGTGACTAGTTGTCCTCATTGTTTCTCATAATGCATAAGGACTGCCAAGAAGGTGCAGAAGGTGGTTCTTCCCCAGAACTGAGAGTAACTTGTCGAACTCATTGCAACAGCCCACGCTGATGCCCCACAGAGCACAACAAAACCACAAAAATTACAATAAACTATCAGACAGCTTCTAGGCTGGAAATCTGTCATAAAATTAAAAGCAAAGGCACAGTTGTGGCCATGGCAGTTACATACTGCCAGAAGCGGGGAGAGGACAGCAGAGTAGTACCATTGCATGTTATCTCTGTTTTAATGTCAGGCAACTCCATGGCTGCTAAAACTAATTCCTGTCTCACCTAGCCCAGTCTTTCTTACATTCCATGGGGCTGGAAATACCTTCTTACAAACATAAACATTTTTACCTTCTCTTGTATATATCGTTTTGCATGGAAACTCTTTAAGTCATCTGATACTCACTATTATAACTACAAAGGTCACTTATAAACACTTCACTTACAAACAGCTGTAACACACACAGTGTGACATGGAGGGTAGGATTAAGGGAATACCTCACAGTTCTGTGCACAATCTCCCTGCTCAGTCCTGGCTACAGAGCTATGTCAAAAAAATCACTCTCAAGAGCCCCAGTGCATTGCACCCCGCATTTTCTGACTACTTAGCAGACTTGGGAAAGATGCAAGCAATGCAGAATAAACCCTTAATGTACTTCAAAGTTGAAGTATCAATAGATCCTTTCAAGAGCTTACAGGAAGGCAGTCAATCAGCATTTATACTGCAGACAAAGCTCAACCCAGTCGTTTCTAGGAAGTTATTTGGTAACCACTGTTAAAATGGAGATAGATCCTGAAGGAACCACTTCAGCTGCAAGCGATACCACTTTCCGAGTGCCTACGCTGATCCCAAACTGCACTGAATTTGCTGTCTGAGGGCACACAAAGGATTTGAGACATTTCTCCCTCTGCCTGTGGGAAGCCAGGGGTGCAGGGGAAGGCAACTGGGCCACCAGGGTTAGAAAGGAAGTGAGAATCAGCTGGGGACAAGTTAAATGTAGAGGAACCAGGCACCACCCACCCTGCTGCTGGCCAGCAATGCACGAAGGTGTGAAGCCTGCTGAGGGACCGTCACCGACAAGAGCCGCTGGGTCAAAGAAGCGATTTCCTGGAAGACCTCTATGGTCACAGACTAGCTTTTCAGCTTTTCCACAGTATTACAGAAAACAAAAGTCTCTGGGACAGGTACATGTTGTTCTGTCTTCCAAGCCAGCCTTTGGGCTGGCTGCAACTAGTCCTGTAATGCAAAAGAGCCATCAGAAAGGACAAGCCGAGTCTCACCATGCACCTGACCAAGTGCTACATTCATCCATCCTCCCACTCTCACCTGCAAGGCAGTAGATGCACAGGTATGTACAAAACACAGCTTTTGCCCAATTCTGGTCACTGCTTGTATGTTTTTAATTAACGTGAAACATGGGATTTAAACTCAAGTAACCCGTAGAAGACAGAATTTTCCTTGCTTAGTTAAACCAATGGACTTACCACGTAATTTCTAAGTTGAAATTTTAATAATTATATCCCCAGCATTTGGGTTCACTCAAGGCCTCATGCATTGCTCAGAGCACAATTCACTGGACTGAAAACTGTCTGCATTTCTGGGCATTTAGGTAATATATGCTTTTATCTTGGGAACTTTTGTATTGGGATGAATTTGACTAGCAATAATTGGATTTAGATAAGAAACTCTGAGGCTCTTTCATTCTTGTGAATTAATATAGACATAGCATAACTGAGTTTATTTTGTTTAAAGCAGACTCTATTAGGAAAACCATGTATTTGGGGAGAAAGAAAAAGCCCACATTAAGAAGGCCTAAAGTACAGAAGGAACTTATTTCTTGGAGACATTATTCCTATAATACACTGCCACACAAATTTCAGACATCCAAATACACACAGAAGGGAACTTCACTCAGAAAACATAAAATAATTACAGGCACGAGTCTATAAACACTATTATTGCTTTAGCCAAATAAGACCCAAGATCAAACCATTTTCTTGAATAACAGCTCCATATTAGGAGGAAAAAACCAGAAAGTCTATTTCCAATAATGGATCATGCCATTTACTTTGCACTGTATTTACAGATAATATTTAGAAATCCTGCTTTTCAAAAGAAGATGCAGGCACCATTTAGCTTAAATCACAGGACTCCAATACAGGCCTGAAGCAGCTGTGTTAGCTACTTCGATGCTCTTTTATTGCAGAAAACGGAAATTCAGTAGTTTTAGTGAAGTTTGATTCTTGTAAAATTTCAAGAACCTCTGGTGGAGAATACTGTAAATAAACCTCTTAAAATGTGCATACAAGCACCTAAACCAAAAAACTCCTCTAGTCTTAAAATGCTATCCTTCCTTCCCAGCATCCTTAAAATATTCTGCTATCAAAGCACAGGAAGGCATCTTGCCTTCATCTTCACTAAAATGACAGAGGCATCTCACATTCAATTTAGACATGTATTTAAAAGACAACACAGATATTTATTTATTTTTTAAAAAGAGAGAGTCTTATTTCCTTTTCATCTTAATCTGCATTCATCTATTTAAACATTACATGCCCTTTCAACTCTGGAAAAACAGTCCCACATGAAAGTGTACAGGCTCTGGAAACTTACTGTAATTTTTTTTCAGTACCTGGGAAATTGAGCCAGGTAAAGCAGAAGTTAAAGTAAACAAAATTTAAATAGCCACTATATTTCTGGAAATATAAAGAACTTGAACTTTCAAACCTGTAAGAACAATATCAGTTTAGTAGCTTAAAGGTAGTTTTTCCTGTAATCTTGTTCCTTTCCTTGCCAAAACTCAACAAATGAAAAAAAAGATATTTTCTTTTTTTTTGTCTGCATGTAAATGAAATTAAGTGGTTTGATCCAACACTTGCAGAAATCAAAGGCAGTCTTTTTATTGCCTTCAGTAGGTACAAGCTCAAATCCTATTCACAGTACTTATAATAAGGCTACAGATTTGTCACACTGCTGGTACCCAAGACCGAATAAAATGCCACTTAACTGAAGTGGCACTCCCCATAAAAGCCTGATATTTTACAGTAGATTTTTCCCCAGTTTGCTGAAAGCAGACACTTTTCTCTTTTTGAAGATTTGATTCTAAACACTGCTTATTCTTAATTAGTACTATATATTATGTTCATATTATACCTGTACATTTGAACATTGAAGCTATTTTAGAATATTTAAAACTTCATTAGTTTATTGTATAACGTATTTAAATTAAAATTCTGATGTTTATATTTTTGCTTTGATACAAAGCTATGTTTTTCCCTCATAGTTCTGCCATGACAAATAACCAGTGCCAATAAATAATTAGCAAAATATTCTACAGTTGCTAAATTAAGTATGGAGAATGAAATTCAGGCACAAATTAATAACTGTGATTCTATGCAGAACACTTCAGTCCTTCTTCTGGGCCATCATTAAATCTTCAACTGCTAATTATTCTATATTGCAAGAATTCAGATGTCTTAAAAAACTAAAATGCAACTTTTGTTCGCAGATACTCAGCAGTACTGCTAAATTTTCTGTTTAATGATAGGATGCATTATTTGGAAGACAGCTTGGGGATCCGAACTCCTTCACAGAATGAGGTGTGGTTTACAGTAGCCTGTCACAAATGGTAATTCCAGGCATACCCTAATTTTGAAAGAAGGGAGTGGGGGAAAATAACAAAACATGCAAACCCAAATCTTTTCTACTATAAAGACATTGTTCATCAGCACTGGGAAAAAAAAAATAAGCAGAACTTTCTTCAGCAAGACGTTCAGCAAATCTTCAGATCCAGCAACTCAATTATCTCCGATATTCTGGAAATAACCCCCTCAACATATCATTCCAGCATCTAGAATGTATTTACTTTTTATGTTCTTGCGTGCCGTGCTGTATTGTATCTGATTTCTCATTCACAGTCTTGCTTACATATGGAGGATTCATTGTTAAATTACAGTTGGTATGAACCAGCATGCCAGCATACCACGATATTAATCTCTAAAGTATTCAATCATTTAACAATAGCCTCATTATTCAAGGAAACTCAGAACATTCCGTTTGGCCAGATTTTCTGACATTTTTCTAAAACAATTTACTGTCAAAAGAACTTTATAACTGTAACATATTGTAAAATATCTATATCTGTGTGTCTCAATCAGATGATACCTCTCTAATAATAGCCAAGAAAAGGAATTAAAACAAAAAAGAATTACAGAAAAAAACAAGAACTGCAGCTACCACCAGAGACCATGAACTCAAAATGATAATTTAAAGCTAAAGTATTTTATAGAGTTCACACAGAGGCCATTTGAATCAAATGTGTGAGACTTGTTGAGTTCACAAAGCTCCCATTTCATTATTTACATATTAGAAAAATCTGGGTCCTTGGAAACAACTTAGTTTTGAGAGGAATGGTTTCTTGGGATTTTTACATTGCAAAATATGTATTTCAGGAACTACAGCACAGAACTGCTTCTTTTTCTTCAACATATTTATTTTAATCCTTTTATTTCCAGGCCTGAAATGTCACAGTCATATTCATTTTCCAAAGAACAAAATTTGATAGAAGTGGTGCAGAGGAGCACATTTTTCTCTGCCTAAATTTTTCAAGGAGAAACAACAAAAGCATGGATTTGGATTTTCATAATTACATGGACAAAAGTGCATGATGCTTTCCAGGGACTGAGACATAATACCACCGCTTTTGAATTTCTTTAGATTTTATTTAACTCCACCGAGTATATTTTTAAATAAAAGATTTAATTTTTTTAGGGCTTTTTTTTGTTTGTTAGTTTGTTTGGGCAACTCTGTTACATAAAGATAGCCTCAGGAGAGCGCGTGGAAATGGATTTGGTAAGCTATTTGCCCATGATATTTTTAAAAGCTTGTGCACATGTACAACTTCAAGTATGTAAGAAGCCCAGTTAAACTTAAAATAGGATGATTAACTTTTCTCAAGGTTAAAGCATATTTGCAGGTTCCTACATGAATGTGTGGAACGTCCTGCCTGTAGCCCTGGTGCAGTAAACAGCCTTACACTGGACACCTAAGTGCATGTTTCCAGTCAGCGAGTGCCTTGCTCTCCTCCATTCAAGGCCCATTACTACCACAGTCATCAGTTTTAAGAGGACAAAACTAGTCCTGCTGGCAACTCACCACAACTCCCAAGCCAGGGTCCCAAAGCAGGTATTCTCCAAAACCTTCTCTTAAGTGATAGCTTTGTCAACAACAACAATCAAACTAGACCAAGCTGCCCAGCATGCAATATAGATACATAACTTACAAATTGTTTGTTACTTTTCTGTATTTTGAAGAAACTTTTTTTAAACCTGCAAGTAAATACAGCATTAAATGAAGAGCCACCTGTTACAAAAAACACAAGTACAGGTTTAAAAAGATTTCATGTTTAGAGCCCTTGACTATTACATAGATTCATAATTTATATGTTTTATATTTCTAATTATAAACATTATATGGACATAATTGAACATATTAGCCTGTGTCAGCCTGGTAAACACCTTTGAAGAAGAAAGGCTTAAAAACTATGCTTTGGATCACGCTCTTGGTTTCCAGAAACACAGTGTCCTCCTTCTGCGTCCAACAGGTCACCCCAATTTACAGCAGCAGAGCAGCTGCCTCATAATTTTCTGTCACTGAGTGTTGAAGTTACTCTTTAAGATAGTATCAAGGGGCAGGTTATATGCCATAATTAGCAGATTCTGTGGCTCTCTGCTCATCAGTCAGCACTTCTGAGCACCAGTGAGCCTAAGACAAACAAAACTTTAGCCAACCAAAAGCTGCTCACTAAAGCTTTGTGCCACCTCCTCTCACTGGACACCTTGGCCATGAGTCTCCTATGGAAGAAAAGCCAACTATTTTGCTTTACTGTGGTTCAGTTTGCACCCGGAAACAGCCAGTGTAGACAGCCAAAGGATTCACCAAATAAATAATATTCATACACTTCTTCTGTCCTTAAACAGACAGATTGGTCCTGCTGAGCAGAACCTTGGACAGAGAGCTATGAAAAAATACGTGCTATGTAGCCTACTCTTTCTGAAATATACATGGGTAGAACTGGAGGAAGGAGCACGAATTTAAATATTTTATGTTTCTGCTGAGAAATTTTACTCGAGGAACAAAAAACTCAGTGAAAAACAGTGAAAAGCACATCTTGAAATCTTATCAGTAACACCGGATTTGGAAACAAATTAGTTTCAGTTGCTTGGAAGCCCTCAAGGAAAGACTTTTGTGTATTACTGGCTTCAGGTGCCTTCAAATAAACTTATTAAATAAGATACGATCCTCAAACCGTATAAAGATATACACACAAAAACATACCTCATTCAGCGTATTGGGCATACTTTGAGAGATAGAAAACCAAGATTCACTCGAATAAACCCACAATTCTTCCTGTAAACAGTCAAGGAGTATAGTACTGACAATTCCTATTGCTCTCTAACACACCAAAAAAAGTTATGAAATTAACTTTTGGTATTAAAAATAATTAGAAAGAAATACATTTGAGATACCTTTTTATTTTGCTTATATATTTTGAGCTGCTATGATAGACTCTGGTTGTATTTTCATGCCTCTCATTACAGCCATGAAGGAGAGAAACCTACACTTCTTTTTTAAAATTTGAAAGCTGAGATTCCCATCTTATCACATGCCTCAGGATCTAAGGGTTTAAGAAACAAATATTGTGAACCTTGCAATAAACTTCTGAGGGTTGGCAACACCAAGGGCAACATCTTCATCAAATATTAGTGAACATCCTCAGCCAGGGAAAAACACTGATTGGCAGTTGTGTCCCAGAAAACAACCTTGTGAAGTAAAAAATAATAATAATAAAAAAATAACCATGAACTAATCCAGCCAATGTTCTATTCCCCACTTTATAAAAAGAGATTAATTTAAAGATTTATGAAAACTCCGGTGCTGACACCCCTCACTTTACTACTGCTATCACACATACAAATGGCACGTATATCCTATATGAAGATACAGCAGCCAAAATATAATCTGCCAAATGTGCTGGGTTTAAAAATTAATAACACAATTTAAAATTATCACCTCTAGCAGCAAGCTGACTGCTTTTTTGAACATCCCATCAGAAGCAGTGAAAGCACAAAAACAATGTAAAAAGGACACAGTCAGTCTTCATGGAGGCAAAGACATTCTACAAGAAACAGAGCTATAGTCTGAAAATATTTACAAATATGAACAACTGAATTCATGCTCTGGACAGTCCTGCCTACACCCAATTGCCAACTCGTGTATATAAACCAAACACTTGCAATATCAGGCTGTGTGTTTAAAAACTCTTTAAACATCTTACTCATCAACAGCATTTGCACCCTTTCCTCCCACTTACTCAGACCATGGGAGTTTACAAGCCTTTCCCTTTCTGCTGTTCAACACAAGAAGTTCTCAAAAGACCAACATCTTGAATAAGAAGCAAAAAAAAGCTATTCATTTCCCATATGCCTCTGCCCTCTGCACTTTGTTTAGGCTTGCTCCAGTGGCTACAGAGTTCAAGAGAAAGACTTACGGATTTGCTCTGTTCTGCAATTTCTGAGTGCCATTAAATGTTACTCCACATGCAACACTTCATTTTGCAAGACAATTTCTTAAGTTCTGACTTCAGTCTCTTTTTGATTCTCACATTCTCAGCACAACGGCTTCTTTGTTGAAGCTTCCATGTTTATGGGAATGTTATCTTATCTCTGGTTTAGCCTTCAATATTGAGCAGAGTCAGAAAAGAATCATCCTCTTGTTTGAGATTGGAAGATTCATGCCTGCTTACATTTTTAAGATACATAAACATACAAACATACTTACAAAGTCTAAGCAAATTTACTCTCATTAGAGCTGTTATCTGAATGATGATATTTAACCCCAGTTACAATTTAGTTCCCTTATCTCCCCTGTGAATTTTTTTTTTTTTCAAAATCTGTTATGAGAAGAAAATGACAGCATCCTACAGAAAACAAGCTGTCCCCAGCCTGTCTGCAAGGGATCAGTAAGGTTGGAGCACCAAGGTTTAAGCAGCAGGAAATGAGCAGAAGAGTGGGAAGCAAATCATTACAGTGTGGGGGAGGACTTTCATAGCCACTGGGCCACCCAAAGTTGACAGACAGTGCCACAGCCAAACTCTGATTCAGAGAAGGGACACAAACATACAAAAATGGAGAATGGTAGAAGAAAAAAGCATTTAAAAAAAGAAATTATAAAACATCATTTGCCTAAACTCCAGTCTTCTCCCCACATTTCCTACCCCAGAGCTTCTCCAGAAGGTCATTCTCTCTCCCATCTCTAAGATTAGAATGACGTGCAAGACCTGCTCAACTTTGATGGGGGGGGGGGAGGGAGGGGAAGGGGGGGA
>NW_009952263.1:3354642-3371806 GCF_000747805.2 Chaetura pelagica
GGGGGGAGGGAGGGGAAGGGAGGTATCCACCTTGAACACAAAACCTTTTGAATCTTCCCTCACTTTTGAAGCCTTTGTATTTTTTAATCCCTTGTCTGCTAATTTGGTCTCCTCTTCCTCCCCTTTAGTGGAAATTTTCTACTCTTTACAAGCCCAGCTCTCTGCAGAAAAATGATTTCCTCTAGGATAGAGTCATTCTGCTGTTTTATGCATGGTCATGGATGACCATCTTGCCATTCTGTTCACCACAGAAGACAGACACAGTGGCACTCCTCCCCAGCTCCTTTACACAGAAAAGTCATGGGGGCATGATCAGAACAACCTCAGAGGTTAACTATACCAAGAGTTCATCATCTCCAGAAAATACCATACGAGATGTCCAAATGAGCTATTATGGATGTAAACTAATTACTGCTGGTTTCTGTCATTCTTTCATTCCACCTTTTAAATGTTCCCTGAATAACAACCATCATGTAGTTCCCTCTCAGAGCCACAAAGGAATGAACTCTAAATCAGATATGACTTGAGCTCATGTTGATTTTACTTGGGCACCGGTATGCAGGGGCAGAATGCATTTCAGCACAGCCTGCAAAACCTGCCTTAAAGATGCGAGAAAATATTCGTTAACTGCACCTTTTGCTGCTTTAGCTGCTTTACAAGCAGTGTACCTGCTGGCTTCACTGTTTCTGTGAGATCCGCAATCCCATGTTTGATTGTAGTGAAGTCCTACCCCTGGAGTGACAGACAATTCTCCCCATAGCTCTTGGCAGCTCTGATGTCAATGGGTTAAAAAAAAAAAATAAAATTATTGTAATCATAATACAGCTTAAGCCTTCTCTATAAACACCTTGTAGCTAGACCATATATTGACTCCCTGCCTTCTCCTTGACACGTGGGGTCCTTGCAAGAACTTCCCCTTGTGCCTGCTGCTACAGTGAGGTACAATGAAGGACTGGAAACCATGAGGAAGAAAATGGGGTAGTCAACACCTTTTCTTCAATTTCCTACCAAAGATTTTTATGTGATGAAGTTCATCTTGCTTTCTGAGTTGCATTACTAGTTTCAGTGGGACCAAGAATGAGGGAAAATTATTAATAAGGCCCAGTGATGGCTAGACAGGTTTTGTTTGTTGTTTTTTCGGTTTTTGTTTAGTAGAATTCAGCATAGTTCCACTGAATTTCTCTCAAATAAATAGGACAAGTGTCTATAAATCAAAAGGTGAATTTAAAACACAACAAAATAGTTTTAGTGACTGTCGAACAGAAAAAAAAAACCTAACCCCAAAAATTAACTCTGAAATTGAGAGAAGGCCTTAGCTACTGAACTGTAACTTGGTCTGAAAAAAGTCAACACAGCTAATGCCTGACACAGCACTTGAAAATGCTGGGGTGAGTAAACTGCCAAAGCCAAGAAATTAATATTTAAAGCTCACATTGCCTAGCTATGCTCTGTAAATTGTGCCAGGATTTTTTTATGTAATTTTCACTAATGCTGGCTGATGTTAGTGGAGGAAATCCTCCACAGACAAACAAGAAAATCCACCCATAGGTTCCATAAAATCACACACTCTATGGAAATTTCCAAATACATTGGCACAATATGGGTGAGTTAAGGATAAAGTTTCAAGCCTGAACTCCATAATTTTCTGTCTTTTGCTACTCTACACAGCTCTTTAATGTTATGTTAATATCATTTTTGTGGGTGTGATTGAATTACCCGCCACTCTTGATGGAGCATTAGTGGATTTCTGTGTAATAGGAGAGCATGCTTTACTGCACATACTGTTACTAAATACCATTAAGCAGACCAGCTGCAGACGTCCTGATAGCAGGACTGGAGGGCTACCTTGTTAGGAAGTGATGAGCACTTTGTTGCTGGCACACAGCCTGAATCCTGTGAGCCCTCAGCATGTTGAACACACCTCAATGTCCCCACCTGCCATAGCAGATCCAGTGGCTGAAAAAAGTGCCCAGCCCCAGAATCTGCTGAGAGTGCTGAGATCCCTCTTACAGGCTTAACATCCCGAGTCCTATACAGTGCTGCCGTGACTTGGCAGTCTCAAAAGATAGAGATGTATTTACTTGGCGACATTTCGACTCCAGGTGCTATGGAGGGCTGCTAACTTCTCCACTGAGAGCTTGCCTCACACACTGGTGACAGCTACTAACTAGTGCCAGTACCAGTGTACTGTGATCTCCACAGGGAGCATTTTGCAACTCCTTACACTACTGCTGGGACACCACAGCAGCTTTTGAGCAGCATTTCTCCTGCTTAGATGAATACAGATGTTCCAGTGATCCATCTCATCTGCTTAAGGACACATACAAACAGACTACGTAACTATATATAATAACAAATCTCCATAGTCATGAGAAGGAAATTATTTCTAACCTCAACTACTTAGTTTTAAAAACATTTAAATGACCCCTGAAGTCCTTGACGAAGTTATCTAAAGGCTGGAGAAAACTGTCGCATAACCAGAGACTTAAACAGCTCCATCTATTTTGATTATTAAAGAAAAAAAGTCTGAAAAATGACTTGATTATAGCATGCAAATACATCCGGGGAAAGACAGAGGGAGAAGGAGAGAATATGAAAGGTTCTTAATCTAACTACACCAAGAACCAACAGGTAAAATGCAACGCCAGAAAGTTGATTTGGAAGTGTGTCACAAATTCTGACCAGGGAATGCAGTTAATGGAAACAAGCTCTTAGCAACAGTGGTAGCTTTGCTGTTTGCCTTCATATCTTCAGATTGAGAGTGTATGCTTTTCTGGAACACATTCTTTAAATCAAAAGAAACTGCTATATTCAGTCAAGGGGCAAATGAGGGAAATTTAAGGACCTGAATCAACCAGAAAATATTAGTAGACAATCCCTTGGTTTCTTCTGGATCTTAAATTCTATGAATCTGAATTATTTTATCCCTTTTAATTACTAGTTCCCAACTATAAGGAAGCTAAAAAGTCCATGTTCTTCTTGAATCAGTGAATTATAGAAAATAATTGAAGTTTCATAATTGGATTATAACCCCAGGAGTACATGGAAATGCTGAACTGGGAAGCTAAAGTAAGGGAAGCATGTCTGTTTGGGGTTTTTTCTATGTGATCACCAGGCAGTAATAGCCATAAATGATGCACTTATTACCTGTATTACACTGAAACAATAACATGGCTGTGATCCTGCAACAACTGCTATTTGAACAAACCGCTGTGCTTCCATGAAGTTATATGAGTCTGGGTCTCTATTGACAGAGAGCTCATTTCAGAATAGGACTTATATTTCCACACTGCCAATAACTTCATTATTTTATTTGGGGTTGCATCCAGAGCTGTGGCTAGGTACTTTCCAAGAGAATCAGAATCCAGAGGTCTCTACTTTCCTTAGGACTCGTGATGGGGGACATAGAAAATACATGTGCAAAGAAAGAGAAAATCTCTTCAGATCTCTGTCAGATCAACATCTTTTTAAAATTAGGCTGAAAACATGCCATCTTTCCTGTCTCTGTTTTACAACAAGGCAGACATAAAACCTCTGACGTAGTTGCAAAAATTCTAAGAAACTCCTTCTCTATCAAACATTTAAAAAAAAAAAAAAGACTTTTCATTTTTTAGCACGAATCTAGCTGCAGTGATTGTCACACAAGTAATTCCAGGAAGTTACCAAATACTTGGAATGAAGGACATTGCATTCTGCATAGCACAGAACTCTTGTCGATGCTTGTTTGGAACAGTATGAGAAAGTCTAGCAGCTGAACACAATGACATTTTTGTTTTCATGCTGATAATATTCAATAGCTTTGCCACCAAAGTTGGCCAGCCACTTCCCCTTGCATAGAAACTGCAGGCATGCTCTAAGGTTCCTGCCATTAGCTGGAAGCAGAGCCCAAGTTATTCCTGTTCAGGGGGTGAAGGGAGGTGGGTAGGTAGGTTTTTAAGCACAGCTGGTATTGTTTCCTTCCAGCAAAGCTTTAGGACAATGTATTCCTCAAATGGATCAGAACTTTATCTGCATCATAACTTCTAGAGAAAGGTTACAGAAGCATTTCTGCTACACAAATGTCAGAACATGAACAGCATGGCTCCATCCACTCCCAAAAGTCAGTGACTCCTAAGGAGTATAAGCCACACCGCAGTCAGAGAACTTCCTACTTCCTTCTCCACATTTTGCATATGTAATACAGGCATTGGTTCTGCTCTCCCACTGCTGTCATCAGTTCTCAAAGGACAATAGATCAGGAAGACCCATTGAACTTGACACCACTGAGTTTAAGAGCACAGATACCAAAAATGCAGTGGATCTAAAAGACATGGATGAGTTTCAAAAAAGAAGAACCAAAAATAACCAGTACTTTCACTGCCACTATTGCCATTAAAACAAAACAAACAAAAAAAAATAATTAAAAAAACCAACCAAACAACCTTATGCAAATCGAAGGAAAGCAGTGAAAGAACCTTCCTCAAACCTCCAGAGCATCAACCAGCCTCCTCAGTGAAAAGCAGAAACCAAGCATCAGTCTTCCAGAATACCTCAAGAGGCTGGAAAATTCAGGCTGGCAGAAGTCCCATGGCCATGAAGGCCCTTCCACAGAGCAATGCCCACATTACAAAGCCAGGCTTTTGTCTGACAGACACACATGGTGCAGAGCCTGTCTGTCCTTTGGACATGAGCAATTTTAAACTCTTAAATGCTTATATCAATAAGGGAATGAATGATAGTATCATGGATAGATGGTGATGCCATGGCTGACTGGCTGCACACACAATATGCTGGAGAAGTAGAGAAAGAAAGAGGACAAGAAAAGACTGGAAACATGCTAATCTCGAAACAGGTCAGAAGCACCTCATTAAGTGTGTTTGTCCTCTTTTTATCTCAGCACCGTCCTGCACAGTAAGCAAAACAAGTGGCTGTTACGGTCATGCCCTTCACACTGCTACACAGAAATCTCAATATATCTGTTATGAGCTCTGTTTTGTTGTGTTTTGTTGGGGTTTTCTTTCCCCAAGGACTTTAATTAAAATTAATCAGAAAAAAAAATGTTTTCAGCAGCAGTGTCTGAGAACACTGTCTCCTCCCCTATCTTCCATTAAATCAGGTTCATCCAACTTGAAAGGAGATGAGAAACTCTTATTGACACTGTCACACTCCAGTGAAAAGACGGGCACATTCAAAACAGAGAAGAGTGCAGGTGTTCATTTATTACTTTACAAAGATTATTTTTCTGCCTTTCTTCCTGACAACAGGAACGTTCACATCCCAGACGGAGCTCTCTGTAGTGCTGTGGGCATTTGCTGATCTAGATTTTTGTTTTCCCTGATGAAAGAGCCTAGGTAAGAAGAGGATCATTTCATTGCCTACTGGGGCAACTTTAATGTTTGTTTTTAAAAATAGAGGGCATTTTGGAGATTATTTCAATGGGAAATGAACGTACAAATAATTTGTTAACAACATCAGGTAAAGGAGAAAAAATCCATGCCCATTTTTACACAATGCAAAGATGGAATATTTACATAACTGAGTGCAAAACTGTAAATCAATTTATTTCAAAAAACAAGATGTCACTCAGATGAAATACAAGTTCACTGTCTAGTACCACTTTTCACTCAGAGAAAGCTCCACAATGTTTCTAAAAGCATTAATAAGCAACATCACTATGAAGATGTCTTCAATGCAAGAACTAACAAATCATATCCACAATATCAGGATCTTCTGCTTGTATGTCTAGTTTACACATCCTTAATGTTTACCATTTGTTTCAGCATCAAAGGCATTTTGACTGAAAAGTATCAGCCTGAAATGTATTTATTTGCCCTTTCCTACCCTTCTTAATAAACTTGTAGGAAAAGTCCATGATACAAAGAACTTGAGAGGAACACAGATTTCTCCAAGCTAACCCATCATTCTCGTCTGAATACAAACATTAACAGATGAGAGGAACAAAATCATGTTCCCTTGCTGCTTTGAATCAGCATATTTAGTCCAGCAGGTCACCGTTGCCTTGCTAGGCCTAACAGTACACCCTTCCTGGGACCTTGCTTTTCCAATTTTACTTAGAATAACAAAGAAAATCTGGGGGTGTGGGGTGGTTGGAGGTTTTTTCTTTGCACTAAAGTGTGGACATTTTTTTGTTTCCCATGAAGACTGATCTCTTTTCAGAGCCATTCACAGTTCTCATACAAGAACACACCAAACCAAAACATCCACTAAGATTTAAGCAAGAACTACTCTCTATGACACCACATGGTTCCTATATGAGCTAATCCCACTGAAAGAGCACTCTCACCTTCCTGCCCTTCCAGGTTATGCTATATCACAGCAATGGTGTCAGCTGACACTAATTACACAAGAGATGTAGATTATATGCTTCTGTTTGAATTAACTTACACAAGGTTACAGAACGCAGTAAATTCCTTCACATCTCCAAAGATTACTCCTTAAAAACACAGCAGGAGACACAGACTAACACTCTACCACTATGTAAGTCTCAGATACTTTGCGTTTTGCTTTCACCAGGGCCAGAATAAGAACACCAGTTTATACTGGAAACAAATTTGGCCTGACTTGTGTAGAACAAAGGTTTTACTCCAGGGGTACTTTTGGTCTTTTTGGTTTTGAGCTCACTATTAGGATTTTATTTTGGTTAACTTTTCTTTTAGTTATAGTTCACAGTAACTATTTTTAATTAATATTTTAATGCAGGAAATAATTTCATCATTTTTCCTATAACATGGACTTCTTGTTATTTTCAGAAAAGAAAAATAAACAGGTATGTCCAACTCTTAATGCCTTGACAGATGGCAGAAATGGCCATCAGGAACTTGCTCTATTATAAAGCTCAGTCTAACTGAAAATGTTTTTCTTGTGCAGCTAATAACAAAAGACACTGTCCAGAAAGGTACCTTGAACCCCTCTGAAACCTCAATGAACTCAGTAGTTTTCTGTAGGGGCAAAAGGAATGCACACAGTTAATTTCAAAAATAGTCTAGGAGTTAAGTAATGTGTGTATTTTTAATTAATAACCTCAGCTCCATTATCCTTGGGGCTAGCCCTTTAGCAGAATCCAAACAGTGGCAGACTGAATATTTATTCAGATCTTCCATCAGAGACAGCCAAGGACATTCAGAATGTAATGAGAGGCTAAAATCTCACACCTGATGACTTGTCTTGGAGACAACAGGGATAGTGTCAGGAAAAAAAAAACCAAAAAAACCAAAAAACCAACCAAACAAAAAGCACCTCTAAACCAAAACCCAAAACCTTCAGTAATCGGCACAAAATATGGATCAAAGAACTAATTAGAAAAAGCAAGTTGTGACAATCACAATTCTGTAGGGATTTCCCATTCCCGAAAAACCATTTAACTGGGAGATTCTGTCTCATCATCTTCAACAGTCACCCTGAGCAGCATACAGACTTGGTGATCTTTAGGTTTAGACATGTTTACCATGCCGTTTTAATTAAGTCCTTTAATTTTACCCTAGACTACAAATACGTCAAAACTGGAAGGGTGATGAGACAACTAATCCAGTAAGAACAAAGCAGATGGAAAAGGCACACTGTAGATGCAAGGGGAGAGGACTAAGGAAAAGATCATAAGGAAGTTTAAACTACCAGCCACTGGAAGTTTGAGGTATCTTTCTTTGAGACTACAGACTGGGCATGAAAAATTCATGACTGAATCAAGAACCATGACGATTCTGTGAAAGATTCTGTGAAAGATGGACAAGGATTATCTTTTGAATATAAGTTAATGTCTTAATTATGCAATGCACAAGGGTTATATTTTTTAGTCAGATGTTGGGGGTTTAAACCCAACTTTTCAAAATTATTTGGAAAGAGGAAGAAATATTTTCTATCTCTTTTCCAAAATTAACTTTTTCTTCCCCAAAACATATTTTAAAACCTTTTTGGTCTAAGTCTTCTTCCATGCAAAAATGTAAAAAAAAAGACAAACAGAAAGACCATAATCTTGAGAAACAGAGTATAAGTTTTTGAAATGAAAAATGTTTCTAAGTAATAAACCTTAAATGTTTAATTTGTCCACTGGGATGTAGTAAGTAAGAATGGGATGTGTCCAGTATATCAACAGGAACTAAGCCATTTGTGTATGATTTTAAGACAATTTTGGAATTCTTCTGGATGAAATAGAAAACCAGGCATGAAAATTAGAGTGACGAATTATTAATTTTTCAATTATAACAATTTATCTTTACTTGTATAGTGACAAATCATGCACGTTTTTCAGTCTATAATCTGTAATTTTACATCTTGAGGTTGATTATCTTATTTTGATGAAAAACATATTCTGACTGGGAAGATACATTTACAATGGTGTGTATCACTGCACCAGCAGAGACTCTGTACCTAAGAGAAATAAATGCTAATGATGTGCTATTTGTTATTATTTTCAAAAAATATTTAAAAATTAAAATGTTAAACTAATAAGTTCTGATTACCAGTATGATCACAGTGGGGTATTAAGCCGCTTTTTTAAAAGCCTCAAGAAAGGTTAAGAGATGCCAACATCCATTTTTATAAATTCCATTACTCAGTGTTTATGAAAATCCAGAAGAAGATACATAGGTAAAAGAACAACAGATTCTTGCTTGCTAGACATTCCTTTTCACTCTTCTTTGATGTAACTTTTGACACAGTCACTGTACAAAGTTCCAAAGGATATAGTGCAACCAAGCTAACAGCTCCCTGCTCCAAAAGAAAATTTGATGCAACTTTCCTGGACACATGTTGAATACTGAGGATCAGTACCACACAAAAATAAAATCTTCTAGTAGTTTTTTTTTTTTTTTATTATTATTTACTCAGCTTCTGTACACCCTGTGATGACTTTTTTTCCAGTTTGACAGATTACTGTGACAAGGTTACTCTTGAATTGATAAAGGTTTGATAGTGTAGGAACATTTGTCAGAAATGTCTGACATTGGACTCTGCAATTCAAACTTCAACAGTACTCCAGTCTGCTGTTTTCTGTTTAGTGTGTGAAACACACCACCCAAAAACACACAGCAGAAATATAGAAAAGCAGGCAGGATTCACTAAAACATCTCCACACTTTACCACACAACTCTGATTAAAGGGTTTCTCTTCCATAACCCACCTGGAAAACGCAATTAAATAAAAGAATTTTACACATCGCTTAGGGCGTGAAACATGGCAATGGGATGGGATAAGATAAATGTAGATGAACATTTCCAGCATTCGCTGTACTTCTGAGAGCAAAATATTGTCGGTTTAGAACTTGCCAAATGTCAGACATTACAAGCGACAGTTGTACTGCTGACAGCCTTCTCACATGCTGGAGTAGAGGAAACGGGTTCATAAAGGCTAATTTTAGGGCCTGACAGCTAGCCTTAGGGGAACCAGCATCTCAGGCATACACTGCCTTTGGTGAATACCACCCTTAAACACAGCTCTCCAAAAATCTTGTACTGCAAAATAATAATGTGGTTTATCAATAGGAATTTTGGGATTCAGGTTCTCACCTCACATCTTGTAGCACATTACGCAAATTTGAGGAGGGGAGGTGTGCAGAGAGGGACAGGGGAAGAGAGAAGGGATTTGGACCTTTATCTACCTCTACTAAGCAACCATCTGCAAAGGTAAAGAAAATATCTTGCAATGTATCACTTTAAATCTTAAATGTTGCCATGTAAAATTACTGTGTTTTCAGATGTTTAAGTTTCCTTATATCTTCTCGCCCTATTCCTTTGATAAATATTTTAATATTCTGAAAAAAAATAACAACTTCTTGGTTTCTCCTCACTTCTATTCAGCCAAAGGAATGTCAGCATTTTCCTTAAAGAGCACACAGGAACTCCAGAATAGCAAGACAAAGCCCTCTAATCATAGACTAGATTAATTTTAGCGGAGCACGTTAAAAATGTTGCAACACTGCTGAAAGGAAGCTCTCAGATACTCAATATGCACTTCCCATCTGCAGACAAAGGGTAGGGACACGCTCCCTGAACTTCATTATTCCAGTAGCACTGCTCATAGCAGCCTCTCTCCACAGCTGCAGCACCAAGCACCAAAGCCATAAGGCTCCTCTAGGAAAAGCTAGTACATTCCTGATCAGCTGAAAGCATTTATCTAAACTCAGAACAGGTTAGACTGCAAAATGATGCATAGCAAAACAGCTTTTTGATCATCAGCAGACTAGTCAATTTATACCAACTGAGGCTCTGGCCCTTGAACTGGGATTATCTGTGACTGTCACAAGCAGGAAGTGTCAATGAAGGCAGTTTGTACAAATGTCAGGCAGGTACACTTGCAATTAAGCTTGCATCAAATATGAAAAACCACCAGCATTGCTATACTCCTGTGAACAGTTAGCCAGTTCTTCCTGTAGCAGCTTTAGTAGAAGAAAGTCACAGGAAGAGTTTCAAACTCATATAATTTTGCTAAAGTTCAGATACTACTTCAGTAAGACTGGTAATTCCAGTCCTGGCCAGCCTCGTCCACATAAAGCGTAGTTAGGGAAAGTCATTTGTCATTTTTGGACAAAATCAGGAAAGGCAGAATGACATAAAATTGTAACACCCCGCCAAATTTTACAGCTATTTACAGCTCAAAACAACAGCCATTGGGATTCAAGTCAGTAGAACAGCCTCAGACTGTTCCTTACTTTATCAAACTTCATTTATTGATCCCTATTTGAAAGGCTGATTTGTGATGAAAAACACCAGAGGCACTGTTGTCTTTTGGAAAAGACTATTCTATGGCAAAAACACTGCAGCTCTCTACCATAACAAGGTTAGATTGCTTCTTTTCAAATATCTCTGTGTTCTTACTTTGATTAAAGAAAAAGAAAAAAAAAGTGTTATACTATACTTCACCCAGTCCATCTCTGGTTAGAATTTCAAACTGGCTTATACCCCTCCTACATGTCATCAATAACAATCAAGACTTTGGAAATCTAATAAGGTTCTTATTTTTACCCATACTACCCACTACAGTCAGGTGGGGAGGGGTAACAAGGTGCACCATTTAAGGAAACGTGCGTAAGGACCAAAGAGCTCCTGTTTGCTGCCTCTCCAGTTTCAATAGGAATAAAACACAACAAAACTGATATTTATCAGTGCAATCTGCTGTCATGACTCAAGATAAACAGGGAGGGTAGTTTCATTTTTCAGTGGAACTGCAGTTAATTAGACATTAATTGATGGCTACAAGGCCACCTTCAGTGGCTTTCATACTTCCCATTCTTTGAGCCTGGCAATTAGTGACACAGCAATCAAAAGACGAGATAAATGACTGAGGTGGGAACACCCATATTTTGTTTGATTCACAGATCACTGTAACTATAAAAGCTGCTATCATGCACATTTTCTTGCCATGCAAATTCTCCTTGTAACATAAGCAAGAAACCAGATTAAACTAAACAGAAGTCAATGTGAAGGCCTTCAGCTCTCTGCCTCCCAAAACTCATTGCCAGGTTTTCAACAGGCATTAATTAGCTGTTCAAACTGAAGGAAGAACACTTAACTTTCAAGCACAGGAGGCTTGTGATGGCTTTTTGTGAACATACAGAAGTGTAAACTGAAAGGCTAGCTTTGACACAGAGTAATTCAAGTGCACTTACGGCTGGCACAGCTTGATAAGGTCCTGGTCAGTGGTGCCGGGTGGAAGGCCTCGAATGTACAGGTTGGTTTTACTCAACTGCTCTCCACTGCTGTTGTTGCTGCTGTTGTTGCTGCTGTTTGTGCTGGGGCTGGGAGGAGCCATGGGGTGGGGAGCTGGGGCAGAGGACTGCTGAAAAAAAAAAAAAAAAAAAAAAGAACAAAAAGACTGTTACTGGAAAATAAAAGCATGGTGGGCCCAAGTGCTTTACCCAGGTAACTCCTGAGCTATGCACTGCAGGTACACTTCTCCTGCCAAAAAAAAAAAAAAAAAAGAGAACAAAAAGACTGTTACTGGAAAATAAAAGCATGGTGGGCCCAAGTGCTTTACCCAGGTAACTCCTGAGCTATGCACTGCAGGTACACTTCTCCTGCCCTCCCTGCCTGTTCAGAAAGCACAAGCACCCACCTCATGCCAGAAATGCCTTTGAGAGCACAACACACAGCCAAGATTTTGGGCTTAGCCAGGGCTTTGAAAGATGTTCTGACTGTTACTGGAAAATAAAAGCATGGTGGGCCCAAGTGCTTTACCCAGGTAACTCCTGAGCTATGCACTGCAGGTACACTTCTCCTGCCCTCCCTGCCTGTTCAGAAAGCACAAGCACCCACCTCATGCCAGAAATGCCTTTGAGAGCACAACACACAGCCAAGATTTTGGGCTTAGCCAGGGCTTTGAAAGATGTTCTTTTACTTTTTTTTTTTTTTTTTAATCCAGAATTAAAGTAGCCAGATTATAAACCTATTTTATCTAGATCACAAAATAAAGCTCTGAAATTACAGGTACTCAGGAATTAAATAAGTTAAACACAACCTCCTTTAAAAATACTCTTAAAACACAAGTTAGAATTTCTAGCCAAAGGTACAGAAGCTGATGCCAGAAGCTTAGTTAGTCTTTTCTAAACACGAGGAGCATCCAATACATGTACAGTCAGGTGGCAAAGAGTTGGCTGGCTTGAGGAAAGGGAAATCCAAAGCAGCCTGAAAAGACTCTGTCATTACAGACATCTTTCACAACAGAGAGAAACACGGTTTGGAAAACATGATCAGGCTAGAACCTCCTGCTCTCAAAACCATAGCCACTTCTGAGCAACCACAAACCACACACAACTACTGAGAAATATCACTTTAAAAGAGAGGCATTCTCACAGGGAAAACAACGCTATTCTCTAACTCCCTGGTAAATACATGGTATGAAAAAAGACACAAATATATTATAAAAATTACCTAAGCACCTCTGATCTTAGACAACAACAGGGAATTTAAACTGGCTGCAACCATCCCTCGCTCTCTCACCATCAGCATATTTACTCGAGCACAGAGCACTTGTCAGGAGAACGGAGGAGTGGTCGGAAGGAGGAGGCCATGTCCTGTCACTGATGTGATGTGTGCAGAAAAGCTGAGATCTAGGGGAGAAGTCAGTGGAGCTGGGGGACACTACGAGCTTAAGCTCCAGATGGAGAGCTGGGGGAACCAGAGTCAGAGTTCCAGGAACATAACTGCCTGCTGAGAGGGGGGAAACCCTGTTTCCACAAGCTCATCAGCATATTCTACTAACAGTATGTGTGGTTACAGCACCAGGTAAATGTTGGACCAATGCTAAGTTAACCATAATGTGATGATGAAGTAACAAAAGTAAATTATATACCATTTTTATGTTAGTAGTAATGACACTTTAGTGACTTCTAATATGCTCATTCTGCATTTAGGACTTGAACAGAGAAAATATTTAAGTCTGTGAGTAATTGTGATCACACAAATCACCTGCCCCTTTCATTTCAATGGCCCTATTTTAGTACTTGTAATTATGTACACACTACATCAAAGCCTTGGTAGATAGATATTTTTAAATTAGTATCTCTAAACTCTTCCAAAAAAGTCCCCTTACTTAGAAGAATGAAAAAGAAGTTGGAGAACATTTGAGAAGCATCAGTGATAGGTGAAGCTCAGACGCTCTGGTTAAATACATAAAGCAAAAGGATTGCAGTGATGCCTTTCCTGCTGCCTTCTCCTTCCTTCTTTCCATTTTCTCCCATTTAAACAAGGAGTGGGAACACACTACCAACTGTCAGGACATCAGAATTCCTCTGCAATCTAGCCTGGCTGTAATGTAATTCAGGTAGGACCCATTAAAAGGAAAAATCAGATTAATAGACAGTGCAACCACCATTCTAGCAAGTAATGACACTCGCTCTCATCAACAGTAAAAGACAAAGGGCAATGAGCTTCCTTCCCCAAGTATCTGTGTAGATACTTTTGCTGACAATCGAAAGCACTTAATGCATATGGATCATATTTCTCTGCATACACATTTTATCACTGGGTAATCCCCACCCACTCAAGCTTCAATGTCATTCCCAGAAATAGAGAGCTGAAGAAGGAGCAGCCCCAAATACCAGCGCACAGAGACCACGTCGACTGAGTCCTGATGCTGTGGGCACATCCTGCAAATCAGCTCCACACTACAGCCATGCCATGGCTGGGAAAAACTGCAGGCAACACTAACTTCCTATGTGGATCTTAAAACATCCTGCCTGAAAGCATATTATAAATCTCTGGGCACTCCAGGGCCATGGTAGTGGTAGATGTAACTGTGTATAGTACATGTTTTGCTTTAGTATATCAAGAGCTCAGGAAAAATCCTGTGGTAATCTTGCACATTTTGGATACTGGTAATGTCAAATTAAAAAATAAAATAAAAATTAAGAAAAGGTCAAAGTAACATTCTTACTGCTTTACCCCACACCTCCAAGTTTACCGTAGACACTGAATGTGTGTAAATGATGTAAGTCAAGGATAGAATAAAGTGCTACGTACTTTAATTATTAATTGTTATTATTATAGCTGTCTTAGCAGGGAATAATGAGTAAATGGCTTATTCTCATACCAACCTAATAAGCAAGAAAAAAAACAAGTGGAAATATGCCTTTGAAACACAAAGAGCAATTTTCATTCTATTATAAGATCTTTATCCTCACACAGAGGAAAGCACTGGGGGCCTAATTCTAATTTAAGCTGAAGACATTTTATTCCTCTTGGCCAGCTGAAAGGGGACCTAGAAGTAAACATGCATTACATTTACACTGACTTTAAGGCCACACTTATTTAAAAAAAAAAATTAAAAAGTCCTCTGTATACCCAGAGAATGAGGCCATGGGATAGGTGGTCTCTCAAGCAAGAACTGTACAGAGAATAGACACACACAGATGCCCAAGTTCATGGCAGCACCCACAGAGATACTTCAAGGGTGCACAGAGAGACAGCCATACTCCACTTTAGAGAATGCTGATCTTCTCAGACCAGCAAGCACTGATATACTCCAAAAGCTCTTCACTAATAAATCCTAGCCACTGCATCCCATGGTAATTCCCATGCATATCCAATACCCCATAATACCATCCCCAGAAAGATTTAAAAATTGCCTGTACTAGGGCTGATGACATGTTCTGGCCAGTTGCCAGACTAAAAGCTTCAGGTCAGAAAAAAAGCTTTGAATTCTTGTTTCCTGGGCCAATGAGTGTATGACTGATGGCAGAAGTATGCATTTTGCCTCCAAATGAGCAAAGGGTCTGGTTTGTTAATCTCCACATAATAACTCGAAAGAAATGAATGGCAACCTGATGATGATCTCAGATATAGACCACTTGCTACAGGATCCCAGATGATGCTGAAGGAGGACATTGCTGGGGGAGCTGTGTGCCCACCAGACAGCAGGAAATTTGGGCCTTGTTCTGACATTGGTCTCCTCTCCGGCTGGGGGCAAAGCACTTCTATGCCACAAGAGCCATGAGGAACACCACTTTCCGCACTGGCTAAAAGCACCCTGACACCAGCTGTAAAAATCTGGTAATGATGTTCTGCCTACACAACCCAGCACAAGACCTGCAGCACTAGGGAAAAAAGTATCAGACAAAATCGTCATGTTTTACTTCAAAAGGGAGGTGGAATGCAGAACTGGCTTTGTTGTTAATTTTTCAAATAACCAATGCAACCAACTAATTTTTCAGTTCTTATGTTTCATTGTTCAATGGGGAGTAGGGAGGAGAATAAACTGGTTTGTAGATCATTCCAAGCAGCTCATTAATTTATCATGGCTGGGTAATAGGATTTGTTTTCATTTTTGAAAAATGAATGAAATTTTTCCTTATTTAAAAGTGAGAAATTAATGCTCTTAATTTTTATCCAGTCTCAGGAACACACCCTTGTGCTTAAACCTTAGTGTTGAGCTCTCTGAAACAAAATGTCCCATGCAGGCGTGCACAGCTAACCATGAGTAATGAGATAACTTGGTCTTTCTTACTCAAGAACCCAAAAATGCTGAACCACAAGCCTCTTGTTTATCAAATGAACAACACTCCCCCTTCTAACATGCAGCCTCCTTACACATGAACGGTATTTATCTTCCCATGGCAACCACAGTACTCTTATGTAGTTTTTCACTTGTTGCAAGTTTAGTCTAAAGCATTTTTCTTCCAAAGCAAAACAGTACTTAAAAAGACAAATTTCAAATATTTTTCACATACAATTCCTTTTGGATGGGAATCACAGGCCGCAGATGCCAAGTCGTAGAGTCTGCTTTATTAGCAGCAGCTGGCTCCTTGGCAGGCTTCTGAGGCACTAGGGCTTGTGGTTTTGGAGTGGCCTCAGAGCTTAGGATGCAGCTGGACAGCTATGCTAATGGTCTAGCCAATTTGTTTGTGTTCACCTTTGGCTATCCCAAATTTGTCCTCCTTTATCCACTTGAAAGTAAGGTCTTGGAAAGATTCCCCATTAACATTGATATGCTGACTTGTCTATCACAATGCATATCTTATATTTAAAAAATGAGGACAACACACAGTACTGCATTCAAACATGCATTATTTAAGCAATTGTGAACACACACTATCCATTTTGCTCTGAATGGAGTGCTTTCCAGATGCTAGATTCATCTCACTTAGTGCCCAATTGCTGCTTGATTCCCTTAGCTCCTGATTGAAAGGATAAAATAAGGCAAAGTAAATACGAATAAATTCTGCAAATATCAATTTACAGTTCACGCTAGTAAAACAGTGTTCTCTTTACACCCTACTGTAACAAAGGAGTAATTTTTGAGAGTTGAAGGGCTCTTACTAGCAATTACAGTAATGATGAAAGGATGCCACCAACTTTTTGCCCTGTTGATGGGATTGTAGAGCTGACTGAATGGCAAATCTCCTATTAAGCAAAAGAATCATCACAGTTGAAGAGCAAACAGAAAGGTAGGGCAAATATAATACAAAGAATGAGATAAAAGCTGCAGCAAGTTTTCTGCCTTTGGCTAACTGCCTCAATGAGAAGCAGCAACATAGCCAGGTTGAACAGAAAAGTGAATAAAAGATGAACAGTGAAATTGGCAACACAGAAACCTTGTGTGTTTTAAAAAGGATGCAGTCAAGGGAACTCGTCATAATTTTCTTTCTGAGTTTGTTGGGCATTCATTGGTGTTTCAGAAACCAGGCATGACTATTGTCTATCTCCCATCCGGCCAACGAAGGTCTGGAGCTCCTCTT
>NW_009952263.1:3371881-3403444 GCF_000747805.2 Chaetura pelagica
TCCCTACACAGTCAGACCTGTCCCTTGATGCCTAGCAGAAAACAAGCAAATGTAATAGTGCACATATTTTCTAACCTCTCTGCACAGTGACAAAGTTTCCTGGATTGTTTCTGTAGAAGCAGCAACCCACCGCTTGGCAACATTTTCCATTTGTAAAGAAATGGCATGTGAAAGTAGAAGTAAACTCAGAAGATGAAGACAGAAAATAAGCTGCAAAATCTGTTCCACAATCCTTTCCATCAAGAAAACCAGAACACACCTCAAGAGGATTTTTATTTCTCTGAATTGCTTCCAAGGCCTTTAAAAGTGATTTGCTGGATACAAGAAGATGGGTGAGTCAGAGCTGCAGGGTTACGCTCTCGGTACTGCCACCTCGTCCCTGTGCAAGTCATTTAGATTCCTTACATCTCAGTTTACCAATCTGTAATCTTCCTTACCTTTTCAAGGCCTATATAATGCTTTGTGATTACTGGATGAAAGACGCTATTGAGGACCGCAATATTATTTAAAGATGGGGAAAATATCATTAAAATGTAACTCAACAACTGAAGCTATTCTTCATTCTTTTGCAGATAAGGATAATTTCTGCATACAATGAATGTGTTACCCTGTATCTAAACTGAAGAAATGAAGTAATTTTAAAGCTTAAATTAAATGTCAGTCCAATTAGTTTTCCCATTACAAATAATAATTGTTTTATTTAAAACCAAACAATTATTCAATCACAGAGCTATCTTCCTTATGCTCCTTATATGCAGTGAACTTTTTCTTTTCGTTCTATTCAGAACGACATATTTAGTCCATAGGAAAAAGGTGTCATTGTGTTTTGCGTACCCTTTCTTTTCACAGTTACAAAAATCACTTGTGAAAAATGACAATTATTAATAAACCAAACAAACTAGTCTTCCAATAGGCATAGTAGTCATTCGACATTCAGATTAAAATTGGGATCTGATGGGTCAAATAAGATACTTTGAGATCTTTGTTTCACACACAAAGCTGTCGAAATTAGTAGGCTAAATACTCCTGGGGCTCACAATTCCCTTGAGCCTTGCATAAAGCACTAGAGCTCCATAAAGCATAAGGTCAGGCAAAATTTGGCTCAATTTTATCTGTCCTAAAATACATCTCTTCCAAATCACGACTGCCCAGCTTTTAGCATTTTATAAGCACCTACAGGTAGACAACACATAGGAAGCAAAGCATGAAGAGGAAGAAGTCCTTTATTGGACAATACCTGCAAAGTAGGTCTCATATAGTTTTCTGCATTAAAACCAACCAACCAAAAAACAACACCAATTCACTCTACCTGGCTACACTGAGAGTTTAGCAATCATTAGCCAGGGTGACATACACTAGAAGCCTGAAAATATTCACACTGATCACAATATCTTTTATTTCCACTAAGATAGACAGAAATAGGTTAATCCATACATTCCTCCACTTCCCGCCGTTACCAAAGGGAAACTTCAAAACGAAATTGGTCAGGTGGAAAGTGTTGTTTTTTGAAGTATGATGAAGTTTTAATTATAAAGTCAATTAGAGCACAAATCATTGGCTGATGGTTATTGCACCTGAGGATGAACAGGCCCCAGCAAAACCCAGTCCAAGACAAGGGAACAGCACAGAGATGATGAGCATCGTTTCCAGACTAAGAATGCTCTGGCCATCACTGCCCCCTGGGCTTTGGTTACGGAATAGATGTAAGCTGTTGAGCCACAAACTTCAGCCCTTCACCCTCTTCTCCCTACATGTTGCTATACCAAAGATAAAATTCATCCCTCTTAAGTGATTTTCTGTTTATCCATGGACAGCCTGTTGCTCTGGAGTAAACAATGGTAGCTTCCCTGAATTTAGGGCTTGCAGTCAGACAGGAGGGTACAATTTAGTCCTCAGCACTAAAAAGCTGAAGACAAGGATTAAGAGCTATGTCACTAAATAAATATTTTCCAGAGCAGAAAATAACCTTCACAGCCTTGTCTCCTCCTGTTTATTTCATGGCAGGAGGCTCCTGTGACAGACTATTCCTGTGGCATTATTTATTTCTCAGCAAGGGAGAAGAAGAATTCTTTCTGTAGATAAAGTATTTTGGCACTTTGGCAAACTTGTAAACAATAACCTGTATTATTTGACATAAATTAGTGTTATTGCTTCATTATCCAATCCGTTCATATTTTATTGATGTGCTGAGACTGAATGTGAACAGAATCTAGATCTTAAGAATACTAAATCTGGGTAATCTGGATGATAAAACAGTGCAATTCCCCCAGTAGGAATATTTTAGAACACAGATCAAAATATTACAGGAATTATTGCTTGTTATAAAACAACTTCATGGTAAGAAAATGGGGGGGAAGTAGCAAATTTAAGCATAAATCATTATTTATGTTTACATTTTTGGGGCTACAGCGAGTTGTCAGTCCATTTGAAGGTCAAGAATAAAAACATGGAATGAAAGGCTGAGACTTAACTCTCAAAATGTTTGTAAAAACAAACACATTTTTAGTTCTGAAAAATTGAATTTACTCTCTGGGTATTTGTTTACGTGTGGCAGACTGAAAGCATCTTGGAAAGGAGATGCAGGAGGCATGTGTTTCATTGCATTGTTTTTCTGCACACAGTCCATACATATCACAGCATCACCACTGGTGCGAGAACCTGAGTATAATAAAAGTCCACCGCATAAAACTGAACATAAAGCACAGCACAAAACCAAATCATCAGTATCATCTCTTTCCTCTCTACTTGAGAATTTGGTAAGAAGAGAGCAGAAGCAGCTGTGTTTTCATTTTGCAGAATTAAAGTCCAACCAAAAAAAATTTTTCAAATTCCAACCGGTTTCCTCAGTTTTTCTTTTTTATGGAAGAATGAAATGGCCACTGTCGACACTAGCATTGGTGGGATGGAGAAACCAGGGGTGGCAGAGCTCCCCAGGAATGGTCCCATCATCTTAGTTACCACAACAATCTTTTTGAGATGTGTATGGGAAACCTCTGCCTCCTCCACCCAGTACTATATAAAGATGAGCTGTGCCTCCCCTCCTGTGGCCAAAGGAATTCACAGAACACAGAGTTCGGGAAAGGTCTATCCCAAGGATAAAAGCATGACACCTTCAGGGCAGAATTTTGGGCATTCCGCAATAGCCAGAGTTCATATTTTCTTTGGGGCTCCTTGAACTACAAAATGCACTGCTCCGAGACTGACAGCCAAGGGATGCCCGCAGAAGATATGAGCCGTCACAAACCTCCCCACACTTTTTGCTTCCAGTGCAAACTTCTCTAACAAGCTTATTATAGCAAATAGCTTTAAATAAATAAATAAATAAATAGCCCATACAAGTCATTACAGTTGATACCTAATTCCTTGCCTAGGAAGGAATCAATCTCACAAGACTGATGTTTGCAATGTCATTTAAGGGACAGTTAGGAAGTCTTCTGACAGTAAACTGATACAATTGAGAAGAGGACCTGATGGTAACACTAGGATTTAGGTGTCAGCCTACTGGATTAGTTGGCCAAGGTGGTGTTGGGCACCTTCATGCCTGTGAGAGCCCTGAATCCTACACCACAAAAGGCTGAAAGAGCTAAGGAAGCCGGGGTGGCCATACGTGGGGCTCACCACAGGCAGCGTGCTGCTGGGTCTGAAACAAACCTCTCTGTCCCATTCTAGGACAGAGTGTTCCCCAGTGTTTCCACCATCTCTGTTTTTTAGCACTTCTCATAGCAGGGGAAAAAAAAGTACACATCCTTCCCCCCCTCCCCAAAAGTCTAAATTTACTGTGCTATAAGTTCTCAGTATCTTCCCATTTCTTCAAATACAGATTGTGCTTCTGTGCCTGTCCAGAGTTTCAAATGTCATTTGACTCATGTGCTCAGAAATGTTGACTCAATTAAAATACCCATAAAAACTCAATTGCACTTTGGTAAAAGTAACCTACTAATTTATTTATTTATTTATTTTTAGGATATACTTAGAATGTCTCATAACCAGTGAAGAAATTTAATTTCATTGTGACAGGTCCTTTTCTCAGTTCCCTAAAATCATCATTATTTTCTGCAAAATCTTGTGGGATGATGAGCCAAGTGTCTTGCTAACACAGAGATTAAGCTGAAGATGTTTAACTTAAAACCATTCTTGGCCTTGTGCCATGTACTTTTTCAGTACTGTGCATGACAATACAAAGAGCCTAAACTTCAGAGGTGAAGAGCCACACGAAGTGGGGACTTAGATACTTCATTATCCATCTGCATAAAATCCAAGGGAACATTAATTGGGATAAGGAGGTGCTCCTGCTGCTAACAACAGGAATACAGAGTAACAGGATATGTATGTTAAAATTCCTGAAACAAACTAGAAAGTTTATAAAAATAAATAAATAAATACATAAATAAATACATACATATATTAACAGAGTTATCTGTATTTACTGTGTTTTTCATTCAAATTATGTAATTATTGATAAACAAGCTTGAGTTTTCTTCTGCACTGCAAGATTGCTGCCAGTCTCTTCTGGTAGCTTTCTGGCTTTTTGACCTTTCAATATTCTTCATTCACCCATGATTTATTTTGTAATTCTGCAGTTTTTTCTCTGGAAAGAATATGCATTTGAAGTAATTTCATAGGTTAGATCAGGATAAGTAAAATAAGAAGGAAATTCTGCTTAATACATTTCCTTTATAAATGTTGTACCAAGCTTTAGAACAGAAGATTGAAGAATGTTAGCATGTAACAATAAGGCTTATATTTCAAATCAGATATATATAAATATTCTAAAGTCTTAATACCATTTAGTGTCACTATCATAGACTCATACGCCAAATTTAAGGCTTAAAAAAGGAATTCAAGTCTAAAATGAAAAATAACTTACATAAAAAAGAATATGGATGAGTATAATACTTCTAACAAAACAATAATCTGATTTTAACAGCAGCACACCGTGTTACCAACTAGAGCAAAAATGAATTAGGAATACCAGGGCAATAAAGTTGTCTATGGGCATGTTGGCAGCAAAATGGAGACTAAGGAACACATTTGCCCACTGTTGAATAGGGCAGAGGATTAATAACACAAGACACAGAACAGATGGAGACACTCTGTGCTTTCTTTCCCTGAGTCTCCGTTAGCAACGTCTGTTGACAGGCCTCTTGGGTCTCTATGCCTAGTAGTAGGGCCTGGGGTATAGATGCTGCCCCAGAAGATGAGTACTAAGTTAGAAACTACTCCAGGAAGCCAGTTACAGGTTACTTAAAAACAAGCACAAGGCAGACAGCTGATGTCACTGAGAGTCTTCTCTCTATCATCTTCGAAAGGCTGTGGCAACTGGAGGCATCAGGATGTTCCTGATGACTCGAAAAAAGGCAAATGTTACACCTGTGTTCAAAAGGAGGAAGATCTGGGGAACTAGCAGGCTGGCCAAAGCCTAGCAAACTAAAAATCAAAGCCTCCCAGGAACTATGTCTAAGGCACAAGAGGGTCAAGGTGACTGACAGCTGCCAGGATGGCTGAGCAAGGGCAAATAACACTTGGCCAACTTGCTTGCCTCCTGTGTTGAAATAACTGGCTCTAACAGAGTAGGGGAGAAGAGCAGGTGTTTTTGACCTTGATGTCAGCAAGGCTTGCAACATGGGCCTCCACAACATCAGGCTTGAAGGGAAGCTATCAATGGTTGAAAGTCTATGTGGCAGCAAGGCACAATCAGAAGTTTGATACTGTGGCCAACCACGTGGCACCATCACCCACAAGCTGGCAAACATAAGGGAGTACAGGTACAGTACTTGAGGCTGCAGGTAACAGGGACCTGGGGAGAGCAGTTGACTGACTGGAGAAAAGGGCTGTCTAAAATTTTAATATCAGTATGTCTAATATCAGTATGTCCAATGCAACAAGGAAGCACAACTCAACACTAAACTCCTTCACTTCACACATTATGTATGTTAAAAACCCTCCAAGTTTACTTACAAAAAAAATGCCTAAGTTATATCTGCAGCTGCAAATATATCCTATAATGAAATTCAACTGCACACAAAGGATTTTCAAAAACTGAGATATCTGAACTTTATTCCTCTGCTATACTTTGACCTCAAGTTTAGCTCATTTGCTAAAGTCATTATGAAACAACAATGTTCCACACAGATTTCAGCAGCAGCACTATTTACATTAATGCAATATCCTTGGGTTAAAGGAACTAGAAATGCTGAAAATCCTATTCCTCATCTTCTTTGAAGATTTATAGTGTGGTCTAAGGAAACACTGTCTAAGAAAAAGCAGTCTGGTTTAAAGGCATTCTGGTTCTGAATTATTTGAAGTGAATCAAACTGGCAGGTCTTTAAAGATCCCTGAGACTTGAAGTTACACAACTAATGCCACTGCCAGCTGCCATCAGATAATCAAAGTTCAAATCTGGTAAGATTATAAATTAAAAGCAACCATATTTTTTTAAAGAAAAATATTTTTTTTTTACCTGCTTTTGTCTCCTCTTTTTAAAATGAGGAAGGCAATCTGACTCCCCCCATCTTATCAAGATACTACTTTCAGTAGGCATTGGACTCAAATGAGGAAGACAGAGCATCTAGGCTTCAGACATATCCCACACAATAGGTCTGAAATGGTAACTACAACTTAGGCTTCAATTTCTATTTTTTTTTTTTAGTATGGCCCATGAAAACTTGAAAAGTAACTTTTTCAATGATCTTAAACCTGAAACAGTATACTGAAAGACATCAGCAGATGTAAAGGTGTGCCTGAGGACAGCTTCAGGACTCAATCCTGAACATCCTTACAACATAAGGAACTACACTATCACTAAATAACTCTGCAAAGGCTGGGATCTTGTGAAAAGCAGAACATACCTAATCAAGTATTTAAATGACCAGGTGGTAATGGCTACTCACACAGGATCCAAATTCAGACTTCACAGAGTCATGATGTTCAACTTTCCTAACTCCTTTACCGTATAACCTTAACTTCCTTTAACATAATTAACAGTGTGATAACAGAAGCTGACAGTTATTTTACATAAGAAAAACCACATTTGGGAAAACAAAAAGGCCACCTAGCACAGAACTCTACATTTGGCAGTCACTAATAACAGCTGTTTTGGGAAATGGCATAAGAAAGCAAATAGAAATAATTATTCCCAGTACACCTTTCACTTTGGGACTTCCCAACCAGAGACTGCATGTGGACATGTTCTAAAAGTCCTACCTCTTCCGGGATCTGACTCATTTAGACTTTAGTCCTGGAAAAGCTCTTTGTGGGAATCAATTTACAATTTTATTTTATACTAAACAAAACTAAACCCTTTATTTTAAATCTTCTAAAAAAATATATTAAATTGGTGACTCTGTCCCCATTCTTGTTTTACAAGGAAAATTTTGCAGTGGATCTTTTTTTACCTTCTTCTCTGTCACCCTGTAACACGTCTTACATGGATAATCCCCAAAAACATGAGGAGGTGGCAGTCACCCAGCCAGGAGGATTGTTATAACATCTTTTTGCAAGTAAATAAAAACATCATTGACGTGGTGATGCATGTGCCAAAATAGAGAGTTAGATTATTAGAAGTGCTAGATTTTTTTAGCATACTTTGAAAAACAAACAACTAAAATATTTCAGCTTAGGGATTCCTCTTAAAAGAAATATGAGAAAAAGGGAATCTTAGACTAAAAATACATAGATACCCTTATAACTCTACTGATGTTATCCTCATATACCTATTATTTTGTTTGCAACGGCTTACCACTTTCTTGAACCCTGAGCTAACACAGCACTTGAAGGGCAAAAAGGTTTTCCATGAAGGAAATAACCTGTTGTTCTGCTATTATATATATACCACTGCGGTCCAATTGACATTAGAGTTCCCTCATTCTGCCACTCCCAACAGACAAAACTGTGCTGCAGAGAAGGAAATACATGCAGGAACATGGCACCCCTGACAGAAACCCTGCCATACCTTTCTACTGCCATACAGAGCTGGGCTTTCCCTGTCCCCGGCTCTGGTTTTCAGCACTCAAGACCTCACCCTGCTCCCAATACATCTGGAAAAGCCACTGGTCTGGCAAGGATGACCACAATTAAAAAGTTCCTCTGTGGGCTGTATACTGAGGGTTTCTGAGCCACAAGTGGCCTCCTGGCATCCTCCCCCATTTCTCCTCTTCCCCCCTTCTAAACATCAGCAGCTGCATAAAGATGCCTTAGAGCATCTGCAAGGACAGGAGCTGTTCAGGCTCTCATGTTGAAATAGTCAAGTACAGGTGAGGATCAATATGCAGAGCAATTCCTGCAATCAGTAAGCTAGCTCGGAAAAACACAGCAATGGCTATGAACTTCACATACACATGCATTGCATTTCTTGACCTCTATGTCATACATTTATTCAGCAAAGAAAGAGTTTCTCTTTTTTCTCTTGTGCTTTTCACAATCTTTGGCAATTCTTCAGCAGTAAGCTAACTAGCACATTAACACAAGCCTGGAAAAAGAAGAGACTTTGATGACATGCGGCATAGCCTGGTTTTCCTTAAAGCACTACCCTCCAGAAGCATTAACTGCCAGATTTCTGCAGTGACAGCCTGCAAGGCTAAAATTAGCAAGCAACACCTTCCCTTGCAACTCATCACATGATAGAAAACAAACATAAATAGGGAAATACAATATGCTTCTAAAGGTGGAGTCTGAATGCGTATCTCCGTAACAGTTTTGAATTAAAGGACACTTATACAAGCAGTTTCTTGTGATTTGTCATCTGTTACTAGCATCATAATTTGCTTTCTGCATTGTTAAAAAGATGACCACCTTTAAATATGCTCCTTTATGATCCAGTCTGGCCTGAACCAAATTACTTCATGTCTGTGCTACAGACAAATGGCTTTATTAGGCGCCATTATGTTACCAGATGTCTATTTATTCTAGCATCCTTCTGCAGAGATAACACAAACCTTTCACTGGACCCACCTCATTGATAACTGTTATTTTACATTTCACCTAGATGTACCACAAACACCTTTGAATGCTGCATCTCTCCCTTTGCACTACTGAGGTGCTGCTGACTGCAGGCTAGATGGCAGGACTTGGAAGATAAAACATCAGGTCATATTTCTCTTCCCTCCACCCCTCCAAACACCACTGTGCAGTCCTTAACAGCCATGCAAAGCAGTCACGGCCCTTTTTTTTCAAAACCTTGTCCAGAGGACACACATAAAATCAGGCATATATAAGTCAATTTGCTAATTCAAACACAATGAAGGGTAGAATTAAATCTGTTGAAATTGCATCACGGTTTGCATACAAAAAAAAAAAATAAAGCGTAGTCAAATTATCAACTCATTTAGGACCTTTATTTCTCCAGCTAAGGCGAGCAGGAATAGTCCTTCACACACACAAAAACCCAGGCGTATGTCACACGGTTGCATAACACACCATTGCAGACAGCAGGAACGCATATAACTGCTGCGTTTCAACTTACACAGTGCTCTGACAACCTGCTTCCAATCCCATCATCACCTTGCTGGCTCACTTCTAGCTCACCTCAACTATCTCATCTACTCTTCTTGCTGCAGCGACGTGCCTGTGGCTGAGGAAAAGGGTTAACTTCTCCCTGAAGCGAGGCTCTGGCTTAGCCACCAACTCCCAAGGAGGGCAGCAGCGCCCTGTATGCGCTGAAGCCACAGCAATTTCAGCAGACCTCATGAGGTAGGGAGAGCCAGAGATTTTTTTTCTCCAAATCCCCAGGGATCTGACTGCTTCTATTTTAGTAACCCTAATTACAAACATGGCTATTTTTGGTCCTGAAATGTTCTAAGCTTTTTCAAAATTAGCCACGGCATTTTACTTGAAGACGCCCTGGCAGTGGGCAACTCCACAGGCTAGCAGCCTACTTGCTAAAGTAGTGTTTATCAGCTACTCACTTGAACACAGTTACATTTCTGACAGTTTAAACTCAAGTCTCAATTTAAAGACATCTTTAAAAAAAAAAAAAGGCCTCTGAATTAGCAGTTCTCGCTCAACATCCCAAGTCTGTGAACTGACCATGGTGTTTAATAAGAAACATTTATGCCAACGAAAGGGAATTAAAAACAAACACACACAAAACTCCTTCCCCTGCCACAAAAGCTAAGGAGCAAACAAGGCCATCACCATCAAAACCTTTCAAGACATTCATCAAACTACTGGCAACAAAAATAAGGCTCAACTTTATTACAAACAGAACAATAAAGAAAAAGGAAGTATAAAATTAAGGAAGAAATGCTCATGGACAATAGATGGGTTTAAGTTTGGTTTTGGTTTGTGTTGGTTTTCTTTTTTTTTGTCAGAAATCCAGGCACCAGGGTTTTCTTTGCTGCAATGAAAAATTACTAACAAAAGTACTAACAAAATTATTTGGCTGCTTCTGATTAATTTCATTACTTCGAATTTTAAGAAATATTTCATTATTTATCAGAGTTTTTTTAACTATATACAATATTAATTTCTGAAATCAGGACAAATCACTTTCCTCTTCATAAGCAGAAGCTGATCTTACTCAAACATCCAAATTAGCTGACTTTCACTCCCTGTGATCCTATCATTCCTTTTTACAGGCTTTTAAAATCAGCTCAGCTTCCTTGAAAACCAAAAGGAAGAAAACCCTATGAAACAAAAATGTGCCACCCATAAAAAGCTCTCAGTGCTTTCTCCTAAATAAGCCCACAAGATCTGCCTTCATCTGTCAAGGGCCTGAGCACCTTAGTTGTATTTATTAGATATAATATGGCAGTGGTTAAAAGGTGCACACAAGATCAGCTCTGTCCCACATCCCATGTGCCCTAAGAGACAGACACCCCTCCCACAAGGTCATGGTCCAGAGTCACCAAGGAGTGACACCACTAACACACAAAGACCAATGGGACAGGCGAGGCTGGTAAGCAGAGGTGGACTAGGCAGAGATGTATGGCAGTTCCCTCTCAAGAGGGAGATGCAGACCACCAGGATCTCAGCACAGCATCACTCAGCTGATGCCCACTGCCTTGCAACAGCACCTTACCCCTTATTCACATCCATCACTTCGCACTGGAGCAGGCTGTCAGAATTGATCATGAATGGCAGGGTTGGCACTTTGTATCAATTAATAAATTTTACAATAAATAATACCAGTCGTGTGACAAGGCTGATAAGTGATTACCAAAATGCCTCATAAATCAGTATCACCTTGCCATATTTTGTATTTAAAGCAATTAAGGATATGAAAGGAAAACCTTTATTCAGGGAAGGTAAAGTTGGAAGGACAGAAGTTCTTTTGACATCTAGTACCAATGTTAACACTTGTACACAAAGCGAGGTACCAGGGTAATTATCCTTTTGGAAGATCTGGTGGCATTGCTTATGTTAGCAGGTTAATTTTCTCTATTTTCTAAGCTCCTTGCAGTGATACACTCATGGCTGATCTCCCTTTCTAAGCTGACAGTTTATCCAAATAACTGACACTATTGTTGTTATCATTAAAATAGCTTCCATTCAAGCTGCCGTTGTTTAACAGCCGTGGTCTGTATATATAAAAATAAAATCCTTTAAAACTAATTTCAAAGATGTCTGTTAGCCTAGGAAATCTTTAACAGCAGCAGAAGCCGTGCAATGAGAAGGTTAAGGAAGTGTTTGTGACAACTGCACTTAGCTTTTCTATGCAATGGCAAGAACATCCTTGCATTTATCAAGGGAACAGATTCAGTAAGAAACTGCACACAGCAAGAAATGAGAGACATAGAGAAAACTTGTATTACTGTGGCATCTGCTCGAGCTATTTTAGAATGGTGTCCCCCTGTGCTGCTCCACTGACGGGCTTGCGAGTATTCCCAAAAATTAAAATCCATGTCTCAGGCATTCATAAATAGGCCACAAAAACTTAGCAAGTCTCAGAGTTATTTTTTTTTATGCTCCCATCATCTTCTCTACCCATTTCAAAATGTTACAGCCTGTGCTTTGCAGCAGCCTTTGTGCTCTTGAGCTGCTGCATGAAATGCTCTGCACTTCCCTCCTCTGCCAAAGAACACATTCCTTGTGGTGCGTCCTCAGCCCTCTTGCATACGGGGCCAGTCGCAGGAAGAGTTTGCCCTGAGAAACTAGTTTACTAGTTTCTCCAACTTTTTAGTATTAAAACCAAAATTTCTTAAAGGCAAAGCAGGTTTCTTGTTGCCAACTGTTTTGTGCATCCAGCATCCTTAAATGCATGTGAAAACCCTGGTTCATCTTTTGCTTTGCCTGTGGACAGGTACCCCTTCCACAGACAAGGCCAAATATTTATGTCCTATCATTTTTAGTTTCGTCTTTTTTTTTTTTTTTTTTTTTTTAAAAAAGAAGGGTTGATTCACTGTCACATGAAGGAGAGTCCACCTCTCCTCAAAGCAAGCTGTTCAACTCACCATTTAATTACGTTTTTTCTCCCATTAGGATGTAGCAATCTTACCAGACAGCCAGAAATGCATAAATGAAGAAATGCCTTCCAGCAAAACTGCAAGCCCTCTGCTCCCCCTGGCAAATCTGACCCACTCACACAGACTGAAATAATTGGGGAGGTACGAAAATACACTCAACTGTGAGAGCAAAGGGTGAGTAAATCCAGCAACAACTAACTTCTAGAAAAGTGTATATACTACCTCTTACCCCGACTTAATTTTTTTTAGTTGAAGTTATATGCAAGGTCTATATTACTTCAAGAGTAAAAAAAAAACAAAACACAAGGAGCATTAAGACAGAGAACTAAAATGGTATGCCTGAAATTTAAGCTATTATGCTAACTGAAAAGCCTCTTTACTACGTGACTGGTTTGGGAGCACGAAAAGAAGAATATATCAAGATTTGAATAAGTTGCACTTAGCAATATGAAGGATAACTGCTGAATTGCTAACTTCTATTTCTGAAAATACAGAGTTTATTCTGATCCTGGCTATACCAACACATTAACTCTTAATGACATTATTCTCCACACTGTAGTATCAAAAAGGCTTTTCTTCTTCCTCAACAGGATGATAAAGGGAAATCCCACTCTCTTAGCTATATAAGCACTCCCATATAAACCAAATTGATGACTTTTTGGCAAAAAAAAAAATAAATAAATAAATTATATCTGTATCATCAAAATAGTCACAGCTTAGGTAGAGAAAATTATTTGCACTCTAAAGAATGAAAGTGCCAACCTGGAGAACAGAGCATCTGCTAGGAGGCAGCTGTAATTATCTCATGCATCTGAACACCGCTGGGCATTGAAGTTACCATAGCTATTTTGTCAGATCTGTGTTCAGGGCTTTTACAGGACACCAGAAGGAAACAATCAAGAGTTTGCAAGGCCTGTCAATACAGACCTTACACACTTTGAAAGGCTCTGCTTTCAATGGTGTATACCTAGTCTTGCTCTAATGCGATGGAAATCTGAAGAATTTTGCTGCCACTGTCTCCTATTACAAAACACTGTAACATCGTTAGCCATCGCACTTGCAGGCTGACAGCTACTTCTATACCATCCATCCTGGCATGCTCTGCTAGTTAAGTGTTTTAATAGGGGTTTGGGAGATTTCAGAAAGAGAAAAAAATCAGTGAAATTACCACTCTGTAGCCTTACCTCCATCCAGCAGAAAAAGCAAGAAAGGGGCTTCTCTCAATGGATGCACAGTAAGTGCTGTTGCTGTCACGGGAACTTTTTCCCTGCCGATGCCAAGCAGAGGAGAGACTCGACCCTGCTCCCAAATCTGCGTGCAGGAGTTGTGCTTCTCTGCCTCTGCAGGGTCAGCTCTCAGCCCCAGGCCCCACACTCAAATCCTACCACTGAAAGCCTTTTACGGGTGCATTCTTTGCTATTTTGTTAGGTTATCACGCACTTCTGGTCCACTCACAGAGAACATATCAACCACAGCTGATCACCAGCAAGTCTTTTTTAAATATCCACCCTCATGCCTGTCATCAGCAGATCACACAGGAAAATATGGAAGAGGGCAATAAAGCTGTTCTTCTTTTAGGACAACAAATAGCTACTGTTCTTTTTTTTTTTTTTTTCCCCTACAAGTAATATGCATAATCGTTCATTTCTGAAAAAGCAACTAAAAAAAAAAAGTATAACACATTTTTCCCTATTAATTCTCAGCCTATGCCTATGCTGTTCTGGAAAGGGATCCGAGAAAAGGAACAGCAAAAATACAAACTGCAACAAGAAGAAGAGTGTACAACAATTTCCTTTGATTCTGGGAACACTAGCGGCTAGAAGAAACTCAGCTGCCTGGGTATCTCAAGGACAGATTCCCACGTGAGACTCCAGCCTGGCTGTGTCACAGACACTGACAGATGGGTTTCCCCAGCCTTGAACAACCTAATGGAGCTTTTAGCCAATTTGCATACTGGCTGTCGCTGGGTGAAATGGGTATGTGTCAAGGACATTAAGCAGGCCAAGACAAAAGTGTAATACCCTTGTATACAATATCACTTCTTACTGCTTGCTATTCCCCTCCTACCCCCACAGGGAATGGAGGGGAAAGAGGAGAAGAGAGAAAGAAATAAGCAGCCTTGCTGGAAGCTGGTTCTGAGGCAGAAAGTTCCTGCTTCTGGGAATGGGCTGAAGCAACAAGACAGTTTTCTTGCAAAATGGAAGAACAAAAACACTGCCCAGATCATTACTGGCTGGTTTATTTTCTTTTTTTAAAGTAAAACATTGTTGGAGTCTCTCAGCACCTGTCTATATTAGGATATATTTCAATCCCAACCCCACAAAGAGAAGCACATGGGCCTGATTCCTGAGTCTGAATGGAGTCCAAAATAACAGCACTAGAGCCCCATGCAGGTAGGAGACCCAGCTGCTGCAGCTACATGCAAGAGCCAAACCTAAGGCTAAGCTCTCTCAGGCCCGAGTCCAGCTTTTCTTTCATATCTCCTTGCACCTCACACATGGCTGCATCTTAACAAATTAGCAAGAAGAACAAAAAACTCAAATTGGCTTCGCAACAAAAATTTACAGCCCCATGTGAAATATAAGGTCAAGCCCTGACAGTGGCTGAATTACCTGCTGAGTTGCTACAGCTCTTGCTCACTCCAGGGAAAAGCACACATACTACATATTTGCCCAGGAATCACCACAGCCTTCTGGCTAGATTCTGCTCTCAGTCATATTAGAATAACTCAGCTACCGGGCAATAAGGCGTGACTGAAAAGTGGGGCTAAACTGCGTCTCTTTTGAAAAACAGCCCCTTCAAATCACTTGAAATTTTGTTGCCATGCCTTCTTCTCCAGTGCTGCTTTCAGTTTGCCTGTAATGCATGTTGGAGGGTCTTCTGTTGTTTAAACTAATTTTTTAACATTTACTAGAGATCAGATTAAAACTTAAGCATGCAAACAGAGGCTTCCCCAAGGAAAACTTAAGCTTTGGCAACCAAACTCTGCACACAGCAGTATAAAACATACACTGGGAAGGGTCAACCAATACCTTTGACAACAGCAAAAATGGTGAAAAAAAGGCTCAGGATTTATGAACACTGAATGAATATACTTGAATGTGATGGTACTGGACACTAGAGATCCTTGGCAAAGAAAGGTGTGCAGACGTGTGATCTGTTTCTGACCCCCTTGCTTATATTGAGTAAACATCTATCATGAGAACATACAGAGAGGATCAAGAAGGTAGGTCTTGGTTTGGAGTGCAGCTACCCGGGTGCTATTTCTGATTGTGTGATTAGTTTGCCGGGCAGTTTTGACTCAGGTGTCACTAGAGACTTCTCTTTCTTCTAAGCAAAATGATAATAATTTTATTTTGGTGACTTCTGAGATCTTTGGATAGAAAAGTTCTATAAATGAACATTATTCTTGCCAGTGATACTGTTCTACCTGTCCCATGGTTATTCAAAATCAGAACAAAAGCAGTGCACAAAAGACCTAACAGTTAACCTGCAAATTTAGGCCAAAGGCAGAGGTCAACACTTTAAGTGTTAAACATTGCAGGATTTCCAGATGAGAATCTTCAGTCATCATAATATCTCAGGCTCAATTCTGAAGTCTGTTTAATTACCGGAGGTGGAGAGGGATAAAGCCCAAAGGGTGATTTGCTCGGATTATGTGTACACCTCTACTTGTTTAGTGTTACAAAAATGTTACGAGATTAAGTGTAAATTATTTCAGCCTTTGGCACCATTCAATAATATATGTTAATTTTAGCTGGAGTAGATTGTTCTTGAAATAACAGGATTTTTTATGTGAGGAAATCCTTCTATGGTGAAATCCTGCTGATAAATCTACTTGCTTACTGAGAGCCACCCTTTCTCCCAGCTGACTTTAATCTACTGGACTTTTATAGTGAAAAGAGGATTCACACTCAGTGTGACAAATAAGCAATTAAAATTCCTCATTTAGTTCAATTACAAACAAGAATATATGTGTCTACTCAGTAGCTAATGATTTATTTTTTTTAATACTCTTTCACACGGCTTGATTTTAAGACTTTTAAATATATCAGAAATGCATCACCCACTCAAGGTTTGAGTCACCAAATTTCTACAAATTAGGTGAAAATTTGTGGTCACCTTATAATACATAAATCAAACATCTTTATTAAGAAAAAAAAACCAAAACACAATACAATAAAAAACGACAAACGTTAACCAATACAAGAAATACAATATAGCATTTCAGCCCTTGTTTCTCCTTTTCCAGACACAGACTGTATGACCAGCAGCAAAAAGGCCAGTATACTGGAATCAGAAGTAGTGAGGCTAAGGTTAATAATAAGGCTAAGCCTACACAGTAAACTGCTTTTTGCACCTGAGTTGGTTGCTCTGCAGTAGCAAGTATAGACCCTGCAGCTTGCTGAAAGTGAGACAAAGGAATTTAAGGTTGCATTATGCCAAGTAAACAGTTCCTCAGACAGTTTGAAAAGGTATACAGAACATAAAAAAAGGTATTCTATACGTAGCAAGCGCAATAATACAGAATGTCTAAAAATCTGGAGCCTGTGCAGAAACCTATCTTCCTCATGGAAATATCAGAATAATGCTCAATGGTATTAGCATTATTTTACAAGTGACACTTAAAGAAGGGAGATACACTGTTTCTTGTATATCTGTCCTGGAACTAGAAATAATTAAATTTAAATAAAAATAAAATTATTTGGAGATTGACTCTGGTGGTTTTTGTTTTGTGGGGGTTTTTTTTGTTTGTTTTGCTTTGGTTTTTTTGGTTGGTTGGTTTTGGGGTTTAGGGTTTGTTTTTAACTCAATTGCATATACTTGATAAAACAGGTGTCAGTCAGGTAATTTTTAAATATCAAAGTGGCTGTAAACGTGGAAAACAATTAACTAATTCTTTCTCTGAAAAAAAGTTTAAAAGTTTTATAGACACAGCAGCAGTTTAAAACACTGACCTCCTTTAGATCTTGGGTTCACACCTCAACACAGTAAGGCAGGTTCAAGATTTACAGCTTAGTGACAAGTCTGCCAATTCATCACCACTAAACTATCTCAAATCCTCTTTGGAAGTGGCACAGGTCAAAAGAGGAAACCACCAGCTGCTGAAGAGATCCCTTTCCAAATAAATTCATTCCACAAGTAGCCATCCTGGCACTAGCACGTGCACACACACACTGACATATTCTCCATCAATACCTGTGCTACTGTTGGGACATACCACTCTTGGCCTTTCTGCTTCCAAAATTCTAAATGTTATTTATTTAGAACTTTTACTGGACTTTAAGATGAGTTAATACAAACAGTCAAGAGGAAAAGAAAGTACCAGCAGAAAGCTCCAAGCTGTTCAGTTTTCCCAGAAGACAAAAGCATCTGCTCTATTATTTTACAGTGTGTGTAAGCCCAACGGTTGGACTCCTTAAGCCAAAAAGTAAATATAAGACAAAAGTTACTTCCATCAGTCTTTAAAGGAAACTACAAAACAAAATAAATAGCTTGTAGAAACATCCAAATAGAGGGTTATCTGTGGCACTAATGCTGTTCTGACAAAGGAAACCAATGCAATTTAAGCTGGTCTGACCAAGAAAAGCAAACCTGTATCTATGTACCAACAGCATGACTATCTGCATGAAGTTTTATCAAATATGTTCATAGTTCAGTTTAAGAGTGACTTACTTTACCTTAGTTTAAACTTTTATCCTAATTAATTTAAACCAAACTGCTATAATGCCAAGTGAAAGTTGACTTAGGCTTCTGCATAGTCTTTTGCATCAGTTTAACTACATCAGTTTGAAATCATTAGTCAGACTAGTGTAATTCTGCATAAACTTAGTCCTTGCAGTATCAGCCACACAAACTCCATTGAAATGCAGTGACAGTCCTGTGCTTAATTCCCTCAAATTCCATAGGAAATCCTAGCCTAAACTGTGAGAAGGAAGCAATCATGCCAAAACCCCTCAGAGATGAAATGGGCAGCTCACATCGCTACCAGAGCCTTTGCTCCTTTTTTACAGCCCCTCATCTACCACAGCACTTTAAGTATATGCTTAGATATTTTGCAGAAGAGCAGTAGGGTTACTCATGTATTTATGGATAAGTTACGCTTAAATTCTTTTCTGAAACCTCAGAAATTGCTATGTTTTATACCTCTGCACCAGTTTTAATAACTCTGCTCCTCAAAATCTGCCATCTAAAAATAGCAAGGCAAGCAGGTTGGGGGCCACCTTGCCAGGTTATGTTCCCATCTGGTGCCCACTGAGAAATACAATGGGGAGGACTGAAGTGCTGCAGGGCTCATCTCGCCCAGACTCACACCAGGAGCTACCAGAGACAAGACAAACACACTGAGCAGCCTGACCAAAGCAGCACTCCTACTTTCCCTCTCCATCACTGCAGTTACTACAAGAACACTGTAAAAAAGGATCTGATGGGTGCTAGCCTCTAATTCCACATACCTCACTGCTGTTATTTCAATAACAGTTTTCAGATTAGTAATGTGGCAAGATTCACTGTTTGCAAACTACATACTTGGTCTAACGAGCACTTACTATGATGTCTACAGCACCAATGTTCAGGCTGTAGCACTCTGTTTATCCTGCTTTCCAGACCACCCATCCTGCTTGCTTCCTCACATTATTGATTACTAGTTACTCTTTAAAAAGTTCAGCTAATGACTGTTCTGACACATGGACTTCTTTTTTTTTTTAAAAAAAAAAAAAAAGTAAAAGCATAATGTTGAAAAAAAGCCCAGCCTAAATTGAAAGAGTTCATGTACTGTCATCCTCTATGTAGAAGAGCCACGAGGAACAGTGGGATATAAGAAAACAAGTTCTCTAACTGGCAGCTCTCCACCAGCCTTTACAATTAACAAGCTAGCTCATTGTCTGGGTTGTTATCTAAATTACAGTCTAGGCATTTTCTGCTAACATATTTTCTGACTTTTTAAACACTATACTGTACAGTACCTAGTACAAAGGCGTCTTTCTCTAATTCTATTTAATTCTCTCTTTTCCTGTTTTAAAAATTAACTACTGTAACCATAGCCTTAAGCAAAGAAAGGGAGAAGGGGGGAAAGGGAGAATACTTTCAGCAAGGAGGGAAAAGAGCTGGAGTTCAGGTGCTGGGATTTTTTTTTGATGGAGAGGCAATAAACACTCACTACTTCTAAAAAGACTTGAGATCAAATTAACACAGACTGGAATTCTTAAGTTTCCTTAAAACTGAAGATTCACGTGCTTCCATTTTTCGTCTTACCACTTTTGTTTTATCAGCACTGATGAACAGCAGGGCAGCTGACAAGGGAAGCAGGCTCAGTCCTTTCTTATGATGTTTTTGAACAACAGAGCACATATTCCCTTTTTCCATTCTTTTTTGCATTTTTTATATCTAGCCCCATTAGAAAAAATATACGTAAAACCCAAAAAGGGATAATATAGTAGGAGACCCAAAAGAATAAACACTAAGTGTCAACATAATAGTATTTTCCATTATATCTATTTTAGATACAGTAAATGAAGGATAAGATACACAAAATGAGGGCAAAGTATAAGACGCATTTCACTAAAACACAGAAATACACACCTTTGGATCAGCCCCCAATAGGCAGCCCTTTTGCTCATTTTATTTATTTGCTTTTACTTCTTGAGATTCCCTTCTCAAGTCATCCTTTCTATGTGTGATCTTTGCACAGGCAAGTATGCTTTAAGCAGTTATTTTTTTTATTTCCGATTGGAACTGCTTATAACACATTTTAACCACAATTATACAGATCATAGAATGGTTTGGATTGGATCATTTAGTTCAAAACCTCGCATCACGGGCAAGGACATCTCCCACTAAACCAGGTTGCTCAAAGCTCCATACAACCTGGCCTTGAACACTTCAAAGGACAAGCTCTTCACAACTTCCCTGGGCAACCTGTTGCAGTGCCTCACCACCCTCTCAGTGAAGAATTTCTTCCTAATGTCTAACCTAAATCTACCCTCTTCCAGTTTCAAACCATTACCCCCTGTCTTATGACTACATGTCCTTGGAAGAAGCCCCTCCCCAGCTTTCCTGTAGCCCCTTCAGGTACTGGAAGGCCACTATAAGGTCTTCCCAGAGCATTCTCTTCCCCAGGCTGAACAAACCCAACTCTCTCGGCCTGTCTTCTTCATAGGAGAGGTGATCCAGACCTCTGACAGTTTGCATGTTCTTTCTCCGGACTAACTCCAAGAGCTCCTATTACACTCATTTGCCCAAGAGAAAAAGAGAATAGGTAAAAATGGCACCTGCTTCATCAGCTGTCAGTTCATTTTGTTTTTGTGGAGTCACTGATGTTTCACTAAAAGTTAAAAAACATTAATTTCCTCCATTCCTAAAAACAGAAAAGTAGCAGGGCTTTTTTTCACCATGGATGTTATCAGTAGGAATACTAATTACGTGACTGAAGGCAAGCTACAAAAAAAAGAGCTTGCCTTAACTTTTTGCAGTGAATGTAAGACAGCCCATCAATAAATCTATTTTAAAAAAAAACACAAGCAATAATTTCAAACCGCTGAACAACTGTAAACAAGATTCCCATGGCACTTTTTATGTTTGGTTTTCAGCATAGAGTTTTACCAGTGCCACTTGTCAAATCTGGCTGTCATTCTTTAAACTGGAGAGAAATACACGTAAAGCTTTCTTTGACCCAGAAATATTACAGATATGGGAAAGTTCTCAAAATTTATTTCATCCTTTTACCTGATGGTTGCCCTGACACATTAAATCATTACACTATGGGAAAACACATTAACTTCTGAAAAACTCCTTTAGAAGACTCCTACCAGGAAGCTGGTGTTTGCCAAGGAGCTTGTTTTCCCTTAAAACATCTATTTCTTTCAATTCTACAAATCAATTCAGATGACGGGATATATGAGTAAAGAATATGGATTTGCAGAGTTCTTTACATTTCATATGAGATGTGATGCTGAGCTTTGACCACAGTCTCCTCCCTAAAGGTGCAGACATGCTTAATTTAACATGATTCTTTGAACATCAGCTTTTTTGCATGTGGTTTCAGATCACATTGAGACATCAGTAATTTAAGATATGAAGTTCAGGCAAGTCCTCTAACTACTGTATGTATTCTGGGGTTTCTTACTATTTTTCAGAATTCTTTCACCCTTGCTTTTCCCAAGCAGCATTTATTGCTAAGACCCATTACCATCCCCTTAGTTATGATTCCCTGCAGCCAGACAGCATGGGTGCCTCAGAGCAAACCCTCAGCAGCAGCAGAAGGTTGACACCAGCGAAGTACAAATTGCAGCAACTTTTGGTGTGCTCCATCTGGCACCTGGAATCAAACCAGTCCTCTGATGGAAGGCTGTCACGATGTCAAGCTAATTCTGACCCATTCTTTCAGCTTAACACCAGGAAGAGCACGGATCTGCTTTGGGAATCAATTAATTTAAAAGCCGTTTCCTCTTATTTGCAATCCAAAAAAGTATGTAGCATACAAAGAACTACAGAATTGAGCCCAGATTAATTTCTTTTTATTTTATACTTCCATAAATTTCCATCAGCCAGGCATTTAACAACTGGTCTAAAAAAAAACACATTTTGGAGGTTAAACATATATAAATTGCAAACAGCATGCGGCACATACTAACATAGTTTTGAACATGAAGCATTAATATTTATCCAATGTGTAAGGCTTTTAGGTGATAAAGTAAAATTACTTTATCTTAGCTGAAACATTTTTAAAGGTTCATCTTCTCTGAGGAAAGCAGTAAAATGCAGTGTGGCAGATAAAAATCCAGCACATACCATATCCACATCCACATATAAAGAGGTATCTTCAACATTTCAATTGGATGACCAGAAGTAACAAAAACCCCTCTCATATCCTTAGGATGTCAAATACTCATTTCATCCACTTCTCAGTATCAACTTACAAAGAAATTACTTGCCTTTGCTATGTAGTTTTCATATACAAATGAGCTGAGGATAACTTTGTTACAGAAGTCAGTGGGAACTGACTTCCAGAAAAAAAAAAAAAAAAAAAACCAAAAAAAAACCACAAAAAAAACCTCTGGAAAAAATATCAAAGATTACAAAAAGACGATGATGTTTTGGCTCTTCTGCAGCCATTATGATATTGAGCAATACGCGGCAAAGAGCTATTGCAGTAAAGTTCTGCAAGAGAACCTCCTTGCTGAATAAAGGTCATGCAAGGACTCCGTTGAATACTCTAAGCTGTATGGATAAGTCTACATCTTCCAAGTTTTGTTTGTTTGTTTGGAATTTTTTACATCTTTTTACCACAAGTTTTGGGTTCTCCGCATACTGACAGAAATGCCATCACTTTCATGGTGGTGAATAGGGTCTTTCAATTGAAAACATCACCAAAAATCTAAATTATTTGTTTCATTTTTACCATATAAAACATATGGGCTGTTCTGCTCAAAACAGACAGAGGCTTTCCATTATTTCCACTATAAAGTGGAAAGACAGAGCTGTCGTTCTTGCCTCAAGGACAGACAAGGGGATACTGCTGAGAGCTTTTCTCCAGAGGTTATGTTATTAGAGATGCTCCCAACACTGTTAGTAGTGATGGCAAACCGTACACCCCTGGGACACCAAACCTGCCCATCTGGCCAGCCCTGACATCCACACAGCACCTGCTCCCTTCACAAGCTGCTGCCAAGTACCCAGTACCCATCACCAGTCTGGGACCAAATGAGGTTCACCTGGTCTGAACAGATTTCTTGGTTTCCTTTTCCTCTGCTTTATTTCCATTATGCTATGTAACAGCATATATATAGATGCATAAGAATATAATGTATACATTACATAGATATAGACATGTAGATTTATGCCTACATAATGTATACAACATATATATACACACAGTAAAGCACATCATCAAAAGGGCTCTTCATGTTACAAACAGGGATTGAATCAGTCACATTAACAGATGACATGATAAAACAATTCTGCAATTTGACTGCCTTCCATATTTTATATTTTCAGAGAGGGAAAGCAAAGAGGCTAGAATTTCTCCTTCTAGTTACTCAGTCAATGTAATTCTGCTGCCTTCATTACATTATTTTTCCCCAGAAACAGCAATACTCCACAAAGATTAAATTAAATAATACTTTTTAAAAAATCAAGCAGTTCTTTAATTTCATTTCAATACCATCTTGCTCTTCCAACAGCCTCTCAGATGTGCAGGAAATGGCTTAATGATGTGCTTTTATTAGAGGGAAGTGCTGAGGTATATCTGTATGTTGCTGCTCCCATCCCCCGAAAGTTCGCACAGCCACCTCTTAGAGAATATCTATCTGCCAGTGAAAAATATCTTCACCAGAGCCTTCTTTTATCACAGAAGCTGCAACAAAAACAGCACTTAAAGGACATAATCATCTCTACTCACAGTACCTCCTGAACTGTAAACACAGTTTAAAAACTGCATGCCATGGAGCTCAGGCGTGTTATCTAATCCTTTAGAAACTCTATCCTACTACAAACACGGGGAGCAGCAATGCCAGCCAGCACCATGTGCTTCCACTTACCGACCCGCTCCCTTTCCCTAAGCACACACCAGCCCTCGCCGCCCATCACAGAAACGCTTCCACAGCTCCCAGTGCCAGAATGATCGGGGCCATCCCTGGGAAGCCCTGCTCTGCCTGTCGCCCTCCTAACGCCCTGACAGTTAAAAGCAAGTGCAACTATGCATTATATATGCTGTTGTCTAGAGCCCACAGAGCTACGTCCCCTCACCCTTCCCTCCACCCCTTCAGCACTACAGCTGGGAGAAAAAAAAATAATAAAAGGAATGCTTTTTTAATACAGTGGTTAGGGCTGCTATCCTTGCTCTCTCTAGTGCTCTGTTTAAAAGAGTACTTACCTGAGCAAGTGTTGCAAGGCTCTGGCAACAATTGCTTTGTTGGCACAGCAGCTCAACAACCCCGGGTGACTTTGCAGCTGCCTTGCAGGGCAGCGCTGCAACAGATCGGGCTTTGACAGCCAGACCTGCCACAACAAGGAGGACACAGGATTATTTTTTTTTTGGCTTTTTTTTAAATCTTCAATTACTCAGAACAAGGTAATTTGAGCTAACTAGAAAGCCTTTTTTTCTTTTTTTTTGCTAACAGTGTTGAAGACTCCTGACAACATGTGAGCACAAGCTTCCCTCAAAGCAGGCGGCCCTGGGAGCAGCAAGAAGTGCTTGGTATCAGAGTTCACGGCGGCTGGGATAGGAGCACCAGGAGCAGCCCTTCACACATCCCTGCTTCCAGTCACCAGTACAGAGCCAGAATCCCACTCACAGCACTGATGCAAAGACAGCACAGTGTTGCTATCAGAAGTTGCAATGGGATATGACTGCTCCCAGAATAAAAAATGAGACTGGCTGTCAGGTGAATAATTCTAGATGAGAGTACAACTGACGAGTGTAGGTTTTACCACCTGCCCCAAATCCTGCCAGATCCAACTGTGCCTAAACTCTCCCTTTGGTAGATTTGATCAGTGTGAAGAGCTGCTTCTTTTAACAAAGCATTGGTGAGCTGCTTTTTCCCTCCCCCCATATTTTCTATTTAGCTTACATTTGGTAGTTGATTCACTGAGGACCATACCACATTTTCTAAAAGCTGTTGCCCATTGCTGTGTCTGCTAGTCTCTGTTCCCACACTCTACATGTCATTTGAAGTCCTGAACAAGAGAGCATTAAATGAGAACCTGCCTTGATTTTAAAAATTTGCCCATAAAAAAAGGTGGAATCCTCCTCTAAAGATCACTTTACAAGACTGTCATGACATTAAGGTCACACATACAAGAACAATCTTCTGCCATGCTGTTACCCTGTAGGACCTGATACAGCTCTTCTGGTGAAATCAGCTTTGTTATTTGAAACATACAGTACTCTGGTTATGGTTATGTGAGACCCAAAAACTACATTTAAAAATCAGACACAGAATATTAGTACAGTCAAAGGTTTATAATCTACTGCTTTTATTTCTTACACAACTCTGGTTTAAGAAAAATTAAACATGTATTTGTTAAGGGACAGCCATACTGTAGATGATGTTCAGTTGTACTCAGGCCAAACACTGCACTGATTGGCTTCATTCAGCAGCTCTTTGCATCACAGATCACATACTCAGCAAGCACAACTTCAATACCAAATTACTTTTCTCTCAACTACTTCAATGTTCTGTATAAATTTACAAGATCTGAGACACAAGTGAACATCTATCTATACAGGAACAGAAGACTAAAGCAGAAGACATTGTATTCCTTTGCCCAAAATTATATACCTTAAAATGATTCTAATGTTGTCCCTAGATCAATCACTTGCTCTGGTACAGGGCAATTTTTACAGGATTAGCATTCATTGATCTAGCAAAGGATTATCAAAATTTTTGCTTGTCTCAGGCCAAACGTCTTCCAAACAGAACTGGAAGCCACAAACCAAGCTAGACCTTAGCAGTACCCACTTGGAGGTACAAGTCATGTTGCAGTAGGTCATAAGAAGTGAAATCAAAGGCCACATCCAACATGTAGATTGTGTCCTAGCAGGCCAGATACTGTGTGCATGATTAACTACCAGTGTTGTAGGGGAATGCAATGAGCAGTCTTGTATACATACTTTACTCAGACTGAGTAACACTATATTTCAAATAGCTTATAGGTGTAGTTTGGCTCCCACTGACATGACTTATGGGTAGACTAATCTGTAGCAAGGAATGGTAGTACCAACTCACAGGGAGAAGGAACTAGCCTGCAAGTCCTCACTGTGGAACTTTGTTGGGAGTCATGCACTGTGCACCCAACGTGCACTCACGTGATCACTCAAACCACATTCCGGCCTTCAACTTAGCAGGGACTGATAATAACAGCCAGGAATAAAGACACCCATCCAAAGGTTCTGCTGCGTTAACTATCTAGAAAGACACATCACCATTGATCCTCATAGAAGGGAGGGGACCTAGTAATTAAACAGGAAGTTAAAAGAAAGCAAGAGGAAGGAGTTGCCACAAAGAAAAACTGTGTTGATGGTTCTGGAGCGTGAGGCAAAGTGAACAAGGAAGATGAGAAAATCTCTTGTGGCCTTTGCACACGAGGGACTCAAGATTAAGAATGCAAAGGTGCTAATCTGCCATGCAGCTTTTGGGAAATGCCTTTTGGTTTCATTTTTGTGTAGAAAAAAGGTTTAAGCAGCACAATGTTTAAAAATTAAGCATAAATTCCTTTAAAAGGTTTCTATGACACAAGGTATGAGCAAAAGCCTTCCAAATCATTGTTGCCTAAGAACTAACAAAGACCTTAGAGAAAGCTAACTCACATCGTAAGAGAGTCTGAAGACATGGTATACATGTTTATCTTATTAGCATCAAGCAGCTGACACTACCATAAATGCTGCAGTGCAAAAGTATCAGGAATCTGTACTATTCTGAAGTGTTTTAACTGTACAGCTGAGGACTTAACAGACAGAGCATAAGAGGTAGGAGGTAATTTTTTTTTGCTTTCTAATTAGCTGTCAACTGACACAGTGCTCCTTATTGTCTGCAATAGCATTTTGGGAAATGGCTCCTCAGTACATTAGGTCACATAACCCATGGAGAGTTAAATGCACAGTTCTTGCCATGGAATGAAACTGCTTTGGTTTTCACCAGAGCTACTTCCGCTGTTCTTGTTTGCCAGCTACTCCACATCTCACTTCCTGTTGGTTCATCTCCCCCCCCTTCAAGTGCAAATAACGTTTATTTTTGAACTCTTAATCTGCATTGCACAATGCATTTATTCAACTGTTTGTCCAACAGTTCTCCACCATCACTTTGCAGTCACTTGACATTCCACTGAATTCACTAAAATTTTAAAGCTTGCCAGCAACACAGTAATATTTTTTTATCAGCACATACTTTAAATGTTAGGCAGGTCATGGAAGAACTTACCAGATACACAGAATATAAAGACATTAATTTTGCATCCTCAGGGAAAAAAGGCAAAAATATTTTAACTGTGTTGCTGCCTTCCCCTCCTCCAGACATCAGGTGAATACATTTATCCGCGTACCTGAAGCCGGAGAGGGACTTTTTACAAGGGCACGTAGTGAGAGGACAAGGGGCAATGGCTTAAAACTGGAAGAGGGGAGATTTAGATTAGTCATTAGTAAGAAAATCTTGGTGGTAAGACACTGGAATTGGTTGCCCAGAGAAGCTGCAGAGGTCTCATCACTTCAATGGAAGTGTTCAAGGGCAGGTTGGATGGGGCTTTGAGCAATCTGGTCTAAGGGGAAGGTGTCCCTGCACATGGCAGTTTCAAAGAAAACAAGTGATCTCTAAGGTCCATTCCAACCCAAACCAATCTATATTTCTATGATGATTTCTGGTTGCTTTACTGATTTCTAAACTACTGTTTGAGACCAATGCATCAACTTTCTTACAAAGCATTAAGCCAGTTCTGCTTGCATTTGTGCAAAGTTTATGGACTAAAGTTACCAAACTAGCTAGATGAATCAATAAGTTGCTGAAAAATAATCCTCCATCTAGAACCTTTCTGCACTACACAAGTAAAGGGATACCTCAAACTGGTTTCTCAGATAGGGACCAGAGCTCATGAGACTGCAACTCAGATGCTCACCACTAGCTGAGCAGCATCATGAACCCTTCTAGCTCATCAGCCCCTTGCATTCTGTGATTATCGTGGATGAGTTTTGATTATAGCTCAGCAAATGTTAGACAAAAAAATAATTAACCATAAGTGCATTCATTACAGGCAGGCACCCATAAACTGCGATATGAACATCAACTATGCTTCCCTAAGTGACAAGAAGTCCCTCAAGGCTCAATTACTTGCTACTTTTTGCTCCGTTTCAGATGTTAGCAGTTCTACTCTTTCTAAATGGGTAATAACTACTGATAACCATTTACAAGCAGCAATTAAGAGTTTTAAACTGATACCAATGACTTCTCTCAAAACTGGGACCAAGCTTTACTTATTTTTTCCCCAGCTTCATAGATAATTACCTCAGTGTGTTCCATTTCCCACATAACTTACTTTAGTAAATCACTGTTATTCACCACATAAACACAGATAGAAGTTTACCGAAAATGCCCAGCCTGTAACAAGGATCCCACCTGAGGCTGAGAAGAATATTGATAAATCTGGTCCAGTTTTCTCCATAGCCTAGATCCAGAAATTATGCTTAATTATGGATGAAAACATGTTATTTCAGCATACCTGCTTATAACTAAGTCCAACACACAAACCAGGATGAACAGGCTCTCACAGTCCCATCTTTTCTAAGAGCAACTCCTACCCCTGTTAAATAATTTACTTTAGTCTGCCAAACATACTTTCAACAGATACTAGAAGGAATCAGTATCACATACTGATTGATCATGTATTAATTAATTGTCTGTTGCACATCCACAAGACCACACTTGTGTGGCTTCCCTGTTCCTACACTCACCACTTCACTGCACAAACCCATTCAGACAGGAAAAAACAACAACAACAAAATATCAAACATGACTTGTCCCAGCAGTCTCAGAATTGGATTAGCCAGAGCCTGAAAACACACTCTGCATGTTGACAAAACATCCAAGTGTCTGACAACCTACAAAAATAGAAACTTCCAAAAAACTTCCAGCACAGGCATTTGAGCTGTTCACAACAGTAAAACTTGTGTCAGTTCAGACGACAGGGAGTGGAGGAGAAGCAGCAAAGGTCTCACCACCACAGGCTAACAAAATCACCCTCATCCATTAAACAGAAGGTCAGGTATTTCTAAGGGTTCATCAATGCCCTCTGAAAATATTTCCTTCACTTTTTTTTCTTATTCTTTTTGCTTTTACCCTGAATAGTAGGGCACTCTGCATTCCATTTTATGCATTTATTGGTGACTATTTGACACTCATAATTTCCATTAACTGGTGCCACCCACATACCAAACAGGCATTTCCATGGACTCATAAAGAAGACAGCAGGTAAGTGCTGCAGAGAGCATTTTGAAGATAGAACACATTTCAGCTGTGTTAACAGTGAAGGATGAACCCTGCTTACACTTATTTTATTTAGTATTCATTCTAGGTGGAAAATCTTACTCTTCAAACATTTTTCAACCAATTTTCTTTTTTTAAATCCTTTTGTACCACCTGCCTCTCTCTTCTGCAAGGCTACAAAGCTTGCAGCAAAGCATACATATAGAAAAAGAACAAGTCCTTTTACAGTTGTAATCCTGAAACATAAGTCAAAACTCAGAATCAAGAAAAATAATCTATTTTTTAAATCATATTTTCAACTGATTTTTGCCTTAAAAAAATACAAAGGTCTCCACTTGAAAAAAAAAAAACAAACCACAAAAAAACAACTATATAAAACAACAGGGAAATTAGACACAGTGCTTGCCTAGTAGGGTTTGTGTGTTTCTGGTTGTGTGGTTTTTGGGGTTCTTTTATGATACTTAGGTACTCAGGTACTCTAGATAGAGATGGAGAAAGTAAGGGAATACATTTATCTTTCTTCAGAAACGCATGGGGATACACTTAATTGAAGTTACGGGAAAAGAGGAATAAAAGTGATGTCTAGTTTACAGTACAAACTTTTAAATGCATACTGCTTTAAAATGAAATATTTAAAAATACCTGTAGAATTCAAGATGAAAAAAAAAAAAAAATTGAAATCCAGCCAACAGAACTGTTTATTGCCATGATCTTTGATGCTGAACTCATGCAGCCACGAATTTGGAAACAATGAAATTAAAACTCATAAGCAGCAGCAGTCTAACTGCTCAAGAATGTTGATATCTCTCTTGCAGAGTGCCATCAGCTCCTGACAGCTGGATTCAGACATGCAAGGTAAAATGTTTCAATCTGTGCATCCCTCTGGTCTATCTGCAGTGCAATGTATGACTTCAAACAGCCCTCAGTAAACAGTCTTCTCATCACTCCAGCATGGGCTGAATTTTAATCAAGGTCCTTTAAATGCCATTGAACAAATCCATATACTATGGATTGCTTCTTGTGTGCCTCTGGCCAACAAGTATTTGGAGGGTCATTTATTATTTTTAGAAAACCAAAACAATCCAAAGTAATGGTAACAATTACAGCACATCTCAAAGCAGGGTGTAGTCATTTCTGGTCATTTTGTATTGCATGTGAATTAAGCTTTTAATTATTCCTTTAACATGACGTAATGGATCCATCCATCTGTTAGACACACAAGAGGAGGAGCTAGATTTATCTCCTGATTAAGTATCAGTTAAGTTTTCAGACCATTCACATGTTAACTTGAATTCTAAAATTCACATATTGTGCACTAAAGGCAACTAGAGGACAAAAATATGGGAAGAGCTCTCAACCATAAGAGTAGGAATAGAGAGTTCACAATTCAAAAGGGGTGCTACATATGATGGAAATACTAAGCCTACTTGTAAACCATTTTTTTCTAAATCCATCCCAGGGGAGGTTACACTCTGTGTATCAATTATCAAACCAGGAGTATGTCCCCAGTAGATCTACAGGCTCAGCAAAAACTCATTAGAAAGTATGTGTGTGCAGGGCAGGGGCTTGGGGGGAGGGAAATGTGGTCATCATTTGACTGCTCTGTTCTGCAAAGAACTATATTACAGAAGTATAAGCCAGCAGAATGCTGACTGCTACAGTTCTTTCTATCTCCCATAGATAAGTCAATTAATCAAACTTTGCCTGCTACCTGTCAAAAGCCTGTCTCTGTCCTCTCATTGGAATACAGAAAGAATGCAGGGGTTCTTCCTCCACCTGCAGGTTCGCTCTTGCTTAGAGTGGTTCCAGCCATTTGGGGAAAACACATTTTCATGCTGTTAAACAGCTTTATAAAAATATCTTTCTCTTCTCTGTCTTTCTCACAAATAGAGCAGCTGTCAGGCAGGAAGAGAAGCCTTTCACCTGAAGAGGGAAGTGGGGCTTAGATCCAAGTGCAGCTCTCAAAGCCACTGTAGTGTTCCTGACACCTTCCTCCTGTAAAGTGCTGCCCACAGATTTGGACCAAGTATCAATGGGGGCAACTCTGTGGCTTTCTAATTAGTTGTGGAATGGTGTTTTGAAGCCATGTGAGGCCATGCTGGGCAGACACCTTTTTTTGTGGCTTCAGTGTGTTGCTTTGTGGAAGAACCTTTCCTTTTTGGGTTTTGTTCCTCACAGACAAGAGGTCGAAG
>NW_009952263.1:3403485-3453500 GCF_000747805.2 Chaetura pelagica
GCAATGTGCTCTATCAAGCAAGAAAAGGAGCACAAATCTGAAAGCCTGTGTGCCCTTAGGCCTTAATTCTCCTCTGGCACAGAGGGTGGAAAGGAGACAACAAATGTGACCCACAATCTCCATTTCCCTTTCTGTAAGGGATCATTCCAATAGGACATTACATTATAACATCCTGAAAACAAGGGAAAGACATGCAAGACAAATTGCATTAAAATAAGCAATACAAACAATATGCAGTATTCATTCCTTCTGCAACTTTGTCAGAGTTGATGGATCTTGAAGACATGGGGACCATCCCATTACTTTGCAATTGCCATACTGGAATTTCAGAGTGGAAGGGCAGTCTCAGAGCTAGCAACCTTTTTAGTTCAGTAAGCTCAGACGAGGACAATTAAAGAAGATCTTTCAAGGAATGCATGTCTAGGAAAAATGTTTTCCCTGTCTCTCCATGTAAGACGACCATGATAAAAATCAAAACAGCAGTACAAGATGGGATGCTGTTATATTTCTGTCATTACAAGTGTTCACATCTATTATGGGAAACTTTTGTATGTATTCTTAATTGGAAGCTCAAGAAGTATTCTTTGGGAAATATTTTGAGTCCTTTTCCCAGGAGGAAAGAAGGAGGAAGACTGATCCCCTCACATCTTCAAAAGCCTGAGGAATTGGTTTTGTACACATCTGGAACTCAAACGTGGTGAAAGCAGGATATGCCTTTTTGTTTAATTGCTGATGGTGCAGGTAGTAAATATGCAAGTGGCTCATGTTGTTCTTGGAAAGTATCCTAAAAGAGGAATGTTTCCCAAAAACTTTGGGGAAGACTAATGCAGTTCCACTGAGGCTGGGTTTCATCCAGACTTAGGAAGGCATGAAAACAGCTACATCTATAAATCCTAGAAGATTTATGTAAAGCAAAACAAATGCAGATTAAGGCTGTTATTGCTATTGGTCACCCAGGCCAAAAGGTGCCCAGGAATTTGGGCAAACGGTCACTATATGAAGAATTGAGAGTTCACCCTAATCAGTGGAAACACCACCACTTGTCACAGTTTGTTCCATCCCCCATCGGATTTTGCTCAGGGATAGATAAGGTTCTTCAGTACATTTATAGTAGATATTTATTTAATGCTGTTGCCTGATGAAATGCTAAAAATGACTAGTTGTTGAATACAAGCATTTCCCAGAATACGCTTGTTTTGGATTAGTTTCTGAATTAGGTTCAGGCTAAGCATTTTTAGGTCTATTTTTGTGTTGAAATACATGTTTCAGTGATTTTAGCTGTTTGAGCTGCAGCTGTTGCCACAGACTACTTCACAGCAGCAAGAGGAGGAGTTGGGTTCCATGTTATTATTTGTAAAGTATATAAAAAATGTTTTTTCCTTTTCCCCTCCAAAACTCTCCTGCACATAGATCCTGCAGTTTCTATGAGAGTGAATCAAAATGTTCTTGATTAAGTTCCTCAGCCCAAGCATAATGTCATGCCACACTCATATTTTGAAAGCATCATTCTGGCTGTGGTTGAAGCCAATAAGACACATTTCATTTCAGTTAAAGCTGCATGCCTTCTCATTTTAATTTCCCAGACTTTCTGACTGAACTACTTTATTTGGCAATCATAGTCTAAGGTATCTACTAATAGACAAATTTCTAATCAGAGGATCCAGCATCCTCCATAACCACAACCTCCAGACATTTAAAAAAACAAACAAACAAAACAATATATAACCACACCCACAAAAACAACGGGAAAAAGAAAAAACGAACAAAAAAACACAACAATCCAAACACAATCAAGATAGAAATAGTAAATTTTCCACTCCCCAGATTTTATGCAGCATCCTTCAACTCACAGTTGTCTATTTTGTGAATTTAATTTTCCCATTCTGACAAAAATTAAAATTTTGGAAAGGGAAGAAATAGCAACTTTTATCTAAATGCAAATACTGTTTTCTCTCTAGTGAAATCAAAGCAACTTTACTGAAATTTATGAGGGAGCACTCTGCATCATTTAGTCAAGATATATACCAAATTCTTAACTGCAAGAAAACAATTATAGCCACTCTGCAAATCTCTCTCCAACTTCTCTGCTATTTTGTTCGTGTATTTGTCTTCCCTCATGTGTATTGTACTCCTCCCATTCCCTCACACCCATGGCATTGATAAGTAGCCAGATATGCATTAAATAATTCCGAACAGCTGAATATAATTTATTTTCAGGTCAAATAGCTGATTTTAGGGGTTCTAGAGTGTTAGTTTTTGACAGAACATGAAGTATATTTATTTATTCTTCCTACTTCATAAACTCAATAGTAAATACCTTGAAACATCTAAGCCAATACACTCATCAAATGAAGTCATTTAAAATGAGCAAGATGTTTTTGGAAAATCAATACTAAAAGGAAAATTTAGCCTTCCATCTAGAGTCAACTGCAGACTCATGAAGACACTGCTCTTGGAGATTTTTCCGTGAAAGAATTGTGACTTTCGGATTCTGAGAGCGATGTTTCTCCAGTTGCAAACCCTGATGATTTCCATTTGTCAACCTGATTACACAATGTATGCAAAGTCCACTTTACAATATAATATTGACTAAAATATTAATAGAAAGTGATGATAGGAACCAATCCAAAATAGCAACATGCATAGTTATTAGCTGTGTCGTTTCCACTATTAAATAGTCTATTCTCCTTAATTAGATTCTAGCTGTTACAGAGCTAGGAGTCAAGAAAGGAAAAGAACCTTTCAAGGAGTTAACATCTCAAGCTCTGCAACATGTTTCAGGAGCCAGCAGAGCCCAGTGACTCATTATGCATGTAAAACTTTGCAGAAGATCACCAATCAGTTCCAAAGTCTCATTTCTTTAGCCCTTGAGTTGAAAATTAGAACATGGCATATAAGGAATTTTCACCTGAAGTTTAAAATGCCTGTATACATAGAAGTTTAATTTATTATTCTAATGACTTTCACAGCTTGAGATTCTCACTGGGAGACATGCCTGTATGCATTTAATAAGGCTGCAGAGATTGGGACTATTCCTGAAGGACTTTCTGAATAATTTCCAAAGCATCTTTTTATAGCTAGCAAAGTATAAATTATGTAAAAAGGCATTTAGATAGATACCATCAAATCTATTTGACTGTTAACCCCTCTTTGTTAGATTAATCTATAAAACTGAGAAAAAAAATCCACTTTTAGCATTCCAAGACCATGCTCACATATTTAGATGTGAAGATGTAATCATTCAAATAGCTGAGGGGGGGGGAGGGGGGAGGAGGGAGGAAGCCTTAATGCTCTTCTCCTTTACACTTGAGGCTTAAATAGCACGTTCATGACAAATCTTCTGTCCTATTACTGTGATGTTGGTAACTCACAAACATAATTAATGATCCCAGCATTAGATTTTTGGAACTCCAGTAAAGACATCTGATGAACTCACCTAGTAAATGGATGCTTATATCTGCTCTTCTTACTGATAAAATCCTAGTTCTTTGGGGAGACAAGAACCAAGAAGAAACATTCCCATGATTCACCTAAAATCAGCCAGTAGCAGACAATGAAGAGAGCCAGTAGCAGAAAACAGATTTCCAATTAAGCCATGTAATTTTTTTCCACAGGATCTCCCCATAGATAATAAAATATCAGGGTTGCTGCAACAGGTCTCTCCTCCTTTTCAGAAAGGGCGCTTCATTGCCTCCTCAGAGTTCACATATAATGGCAATGAATATTAAATAAGGGGTTCACAGAGAGGCTGAAATTCTGCAGACAGGTTACCAGGAGCTAGTCCAAGTAGAAAAAATCTGTTCTCCTTACGAGAAAGTTATACACAACACACCGTGTGTTTCTGCCATTTGAGGCCAAAATACTCCCGAGATTTGCACATCTCCAGTTTCAGTGCCCTTGAAGCCAGACAAGATCATTCAGCCTCAAACACGAACTGCAGCTTGCCCATAATCCAGACTCAGATCTGAACACAGTCTTCTTCAACCGTCTCTAATTATGGATAACCTTGATTTGCTTTTTAGCTAGGTAAACAGATCAGCTGGCTAAAGCACTTTTCATACCATGGCAGAAGACTAGATAATACATACATCAAAAGTGCTCTCTTCCCCTTCACTGGATGACTTGTGTTTTGTGATACATGCCCAGAAGTAGAGATCATGTTAAACCACTTGACAAGAACATTCACCATTTCCCCCCCTCATCGAAACTGACTGTGAGATTCTAGTTACAAAGACGTTTTGTCAGTTCACTGCTATAAGTGGCCACTTTTCATACGTGCCAGCTAAGCAGAAACAACCTGAGACTTATGAATACTTATCAGATTGTGTGAAAGTCACAGGCATCACACTACTGTCTGACTCTAATAGCAGGGGACTTCTGGGTGTCACTTGGGAATGAAAGGATACTGTCATTACTCCAAGAGGAAAAAGAGAGCCAAATGAGATGCTTTGTGAAAGCAACCTAATGATAGAACATTTTTATTAGATGACACCAAGAAACTGTCTGTTGGCAACCACACATTTTCCTGCTACAACAAGAAGATACAATTAAAGATACACCTCTCATTCTACTGAGAGGTTTCTGAAACCTCAAGTTTCATGACACAACAGCCTCTAGAGATGAAGTAACAGGACAAAGTATTTTCAGTAAATATTTTTCTGAGGAACAAAAATAAAAGCTACCTTACTTGCATATACACGCACTTCTCTTCCTACAACTGACCTTGTTAATTTAGAGGGTAGAATTTGACTTTTTTTTTTTAAATTGACTATCAAGAACACTCTTTACTAAAACCATGCTGCCTGGCCTGAGAGTTCATTGCTGTTAACAATGAGCACAGCTCATGCATGGCCAGCACAATGGATCTTCACAGAGAACAGGAGATGGCTGTATGGAGAGCATTCATGAGCTACTGGTACCCAACAGCATCCAAAATGAGAGCAAAGTCATGCTCGGAGCTCTCTGCATGCACTGCCAGGTCTGTACCTCAGTGACTGCCCCATCACAGGGCAGCAGGTGGGAGGCATCTGTGCTCTGCTGCTTGCAGCTCTTTTCTCTCTCTCCCTGCTCCATTTTATAGATATCCTTTCTATTCACATTTCAAAAAGAGGCATTACTAGTACACATCTGTATTTTGGAGTAGTGTTTAGCATGAAAACACAACTCAAACCCTTCCTCCACCAGATTCTTTCCCGCTCAGTCACCAACCATACATTCCATCCTGGAATACTGCTCTTTTTCAGACTCCTCAAACAAATGGAAGGATTCAAAAGAGGTGTACTGCTGTGTGTTCTGTGGCAGCTAATCCATTTAATTCTACAAAACAGAACCATTCTAAGAGATGGAAAACATGTTGCCCCGTGTGTGCGAAACTCAGACACTGGAGCCCACAGCCAGCCTGGAAAGCACCTGGAAACAGCATGGTGATCCTATCCTCTCCACAGGTGACTACCTCAAAAAAAGTGATAGTGACTTGCACTGAGGACAGTCTTCCCCTCTTCTTGACTGAAAACCCACCACACACCTCAGAAATGTTTACATAAAGAGTTTTGTTGAAATTGGCAAGTACTTGAGTAGAAGAAGCTTTAGTTTAGAAGAGGTATTCTGTCACTTCCTGCCCAGCCTTGCCTGCAACTCTTCCAAGCGGTCGGTCACAGTAAAAATTGGTTTAAATGCCCACTGAGAGCCCCAGTAAGCCTGAAAACTGAACTGACCTTGGATTAAGCTGAGTCACAGTTTGTAGAAAGCTAATCATGTACCTGCAAGTCCAAATAAAAATAAGCACATAACACTTTCACAGCTAGATCGGGGAAGGAGGAAGGAAATCAATACTAAATACAGTGGAAAATGTATTTTGTATTTTGAAATACAAACAGAAATTATCCATGGTTCAAACTCATAAAATAGCTTCAGTGAAAGAAGAGTTTCAGCTGGTATATTAACTGAAATGTTTAATGTATAAAATGGTACAGTTTTTCTCCACATTTTTCACTAAACTTCAACAGTTCACTTTAAGTTGACGTTGTCTAAGTATTAAAAACCCAAACAAACCCAGAAGTGAGCAACACACAATATGTTTCAAGCAGAAAAGGTGAGGTTTTTTCATCTAAGCACACTTACATTAAAGGACAAAGAATAATCACTAAGATGGAAAGCCTTAGATTTATTTGCTATAATGTAAATAAAATTTTCTGCCAATTTTTCAATTGAAAAACAGCTTTGAAGGTTCTATATACATCCAAGTCCACAGGTAACACACCTTGCTTCCTGACCCAGTCCTCCAGGTCTCATTAGGGTCACTTTCTACATGGCCTGGGGTGGATGTCCCCAGGTGGGGGTAGCACTCAAGTAGAAATGAGCTTCTGAAAAGCCAGTAAGTAATTATGGCAATTGTACATCCCTGTTTTTTCCTGGTCTTAACTGCTCAAGGTTCTGACAGATAACTTGCAATATGTGAGCACCCAGCATAGTGTGGTTTCAGGATCTCTCAACCAGGAGGCACCTAACCCAAGTATCTCATCTAAAAGGAAAAGTGCTGCCTTGTCAGGTTAATGCTCCAGTGCTCTTGGGAAGTCACCCAGGTGGGTCTTCTCCTTAGACCTACAATCAAACAGTCTGAAATGCAGGTCCTGCAAGTGAGTTAAAGCTGGAGCATTTCACATTTTAGACCAAAATGCTAATCTCCACATCAGCTTCTTTCTGCCACATCCAAGAGGTATGGTGGCATTGAACACCTTCCAGCTGACCTGTGGAAGATGCCCCAAGGATGGGGGAAATGAGAACAGTTTTAAGGCTACTGCAAGTATCACATTTTTTCCAGGCATTTACCCTGTGGAAAACTGCAATGCTCTCACACCACCACTCATGCAGTGACTAAAACCCAGTTATCCAGCTTTCAACCATACTGAAACCTTTACTAAAGGTCTTCACATAGGTCAGCTTGACAGCAAACATGCAACAGCTTTGCATAAGCAAAGCCACAGTATGCTGTTTTATAAAGCAACACATATGTACTTAGTCCTAACAAATACACATCAATAGTATGAAACATTTTAAATTAAGATGTATATATGTATATATATGGGATAGAATATAGAATATATTTATCCTACAGTTGTATCTGCACACATGGAGGCAGTCTCTTAGACACAGGCCTTTTTTAGCAAAGTTCACCTCTGGCAAGCACAGTCATACTTGTAAGCTAATGCTATTATTAGAAAATAAACATTTTTGTCTGCTGAGAATACACAAACAATGAAATTCTGTCACCAAATCAAACTTCATAAATGTTCATCTAAAAAATTAACTGCTTGTCATTTAATGTAGAGCTTTGTTGTTTGCTTGGTTTCTTAAATGAACTCTCTCAAGGGTGTGCTAAATTCCAGCTAGATACACCTCTTTTACTACCATTCTTGCACCCTCTTTCCAACGCACTTCATTATCATACACCACAAGTAAATTCTATTGTAGAGCAAATGCAGAATGAAAATCTCAGTTGTGTAATGGAGATACGAGACATTGAAGTAAAATAAAGGCTGCAGACCTCCTGATGTAAAACATACAAACAGGGGAAAAAAAAAAAAAAAAAGAAAAGGAAATGGAAATCTTTCTTTCACATTAAAAAGTTACTTTTGTTATGAAAAAGATCAAATCAAACAGTAAAAATTCCTGTGACTCAAATGATACAATATTAACGTGGCTCCACAACAAAGCATGTTGCTACACTGTAAAAATTAACTTTCATTTTCTAGAGACTGAAAGTGCCTAGTGTTTTGTCTAGCTATATGGACCATGAACAATGTAGCAATTTCAAAGCATTCCCTTCACACATAAAAAAAACCTGCATTCTATTAATATATCCTGACTAGATTAAAAGTCTTGCAAATGATTTTGCCTGAAATGCCCTAGTATGAGATCTCCTTTAGGGAAATATCTTCAGTGCCAATTAGTTTAATTGACAAGGAAGCTGAGAGAATAGCAGCAAAGAGACAGAGACAGAGTAGACCAGGAAAGGCTTCGTTTCCACATTTGCTCTCACATCCTGGAGCCTATTTGCTATTAGTATCCGCAGCCTTCCCCACCCTAACTATTTATATTACTACCCACTTCATGGATATGTTGAAACTTTAAATCACGGGAGACCAGCAGAGTAAATCTTAATAGGTTATCAGCACCACAGCCATGCCTCCCACAGTTCTTTTTTTGTCTTTTTTTCTTTTTTTCTCATTAAAGGCCTCACTTTCAATACTTGCTGTCCCCAAATAGCTGCTGGTGTGCTTTTGGGCAATTTTAGCACACCACAACTGGTTTTCTACATCTGCCAGGGCAGAAACAAAAAGAGTAAATTTAACCTAGACAATGTGATTAAAAAAATGTGAAAGCTTCTCCTTTGTCTTCCTTTCTCCCCCCACCATGCCCTCCAGAAGTAACTGAAGCCTACCATTCCCTCAAATCAGTGACATTTTAGGGCCTCTGTGCAAGGGGAAAAGAGAAAAAAAGTTGTTTCAACCTTGGGAATCATGTGGAATACACATAATTTACTATTTCCTGTGATTCATCAAACTTCCTTCTTCCCAAGAGTAATTGGTCACCACTTATTTATACACCACAGAGAGGCTTAACTCCAAAGGTCAGGCCAAGATTTAAAAAAGCAGATCATTTGTTCAAGAAATCTGGGTGGTTTGGTGTTGGGTTTTTTTGTTGTTGGAGAAGTTTTGCTTTTTGGGCTTTTCTTCTTAAATGTGTAAAGACAAACTAACATGTTTTAAGCAGGAATTTTGCCTGTCAGAGAACACATGGGTTATATCACACAACAGAACTAGGATGCACAATCTTTAGCAAAGAAAACTGCTTGCATACATAGTACATCAGGCCACAGTTTCAGGCAGAAGGACTAGGAAAACTAGGAGCGTACAGCACAGCACCATACAGTCCCTTTGGCAACTTCTTCATCCGTTTTAAAAGAAAAGGACATTACAGGTATGGACCAGTTGTGCTTTGACACCCATGCAGATGGGACAAGTGCTGGCATCAAGAATACTTTTTCAGGAAGAGTGTGTGTGAACTTCAGCATTTAAAAAGCAGAAGATTTGGTTCCTCTACAATAAGTTTTTTATCTTTACCATAAGCAGAAGTAAGGAGAAGCAATTATGAAACTAGAAGCCCAAAGGAGCAAAATAAAAATTACAAGCTAGTCCTCACACTCCAAATTTCAAACAAAACTAATTCTAACATTAAATATGTATTCTAAACATACACATACTTTTCATATGCAAACACTAAGACACTAAGAATTTAATACTTTCTCTAATCTTCTACCTGGTTTTCATTTTCTCTCCGCACCTTACAGCCCTATAAACCCTGCCTACATAAAGGTGCAAAACAATATAAAAATAAATGCTTCACTAGGTTAATACTACATAAACTGCAAAACTTGGCTTGTGTGAAAAATTAATATTACCCATATTAAAGTTTTCAGGAATTAAATGCTGAGATGTGAAACCTCCAAACAAACTGAAAGCTTTCATATATAAGCTTAAATCCACATATTTAACAGCATCCATGAGAATACATACAGCATGTACCATAGCTGACATTAACAAGGGGATGGACTAATTCAGCCTCTTTGAGACCTAGAAAATGCAGCTTATCTCCTATGTTAGGATATAATTAAAAGCATATAAAAGATATTTAATTATTAAAACAGGGAAATAAAATAAGCTAGTATAAGTTAAGCCAATTGTTGTAGAACAACCACCTATTTTCTAACCCTCTCACAGCTTCCAAAGATCTCCTTTATGGGAAGCAAAGGAATTCCAAACATCCTTGCAGGGCACTTTGCCCCAGGCATTAACTGAAATTCCCACCATGATCCAGACAGGGAGAAAAAGAAACAGATTTCTTTATTTTTTTTTACATTTATATATGTGTGTGTGCTTATGTAAAAATACATACATATTCAAACAACATGTAGTCAATTGCATTTCAGATGAGAGAAGAAAACTGAATTATGTACAAAGATTATTTAGTGTCTTAATTATGATTTTAAATATGGTTCTTTGTGACAAAATGGCATGTGCAGAAATCCCTGGGGGTTTAGGAAAGAAATCATAGATAATTGTTTTTTTTTCATATTTTTAGGTCAGATTTTGTTTCATTTTTTTCTTCGGAAATACTTGATTTCTGAAAGAAAAAAAAACACCAAAAAACAACACCAAACAAACAAAAAACCACAAAACACACCAACACCAGGAATATGAGACAAAGCCTTCCTTTCTTCAGCTATAACACTTCTTCAGGTTTTGGTTTTTTTCCTTTTAGTATTCCTATGTACCTGCCTAACACTGGTCAGATGTATGGTCAAGATCATAGCCATTTTTTCAAATTAGTTCAAAGTACTTCTACTCCAAATTAATAATTTTAATTATGCTGTCAACAGCTGCATCGGCGCTTCAAATCAAATCTGTTTTGTTAATGAGATCCTTTTGCCATATATATATTTTTTTTAATCCAATGCCCTTTTAAATAGCTAAACTACATGCTAGGAGATTTCACTACAGGCAGGTCTTCATATAGTCACTTTAAATTATTTAAAGAACACACTCTGAATTTCCATACACACATGTAAAATATAAAAGACCTCCTGGAAGTCCTGTCTCAGGAAGTCAGAAATTTTTGTCTTTCATTTGAATTCTCATTAAAGTAATAAGGGAAATAGCAGTTTAAATCGAAGTATAGCAAAGAAGGAAGACAACCAAAAAAATGGCTGTGAGAATTTACTCCTTTCCTTTTTCCTCTCCATGATGAGCTGTGCTCTTTCCTCTTTCTGCAGTTGCTTCAGTGAAACGTTTCTAAATTAGCAGAATTTTATCGCAATAAAAAATATGTACTGGTAAGGTCAGGATTTTGCTCAGCTTTTTTTCATCTCATCCCTGGTGTTCCTTTAAACCTTACAAAAGAGCCTGTAGACAAGACTGTCAAGTAAAATTCGCAGAACAAAAGAATGCAAATTACCACCTATTACCTCTCAGGCACATTTCAAATAACCAAAAGAAGTCTAGATAAGTGATAAGATTCCAGTCAATAGCTCATTTCTACTATAACCAACCATACAGTCCCAAAAGGAAATAAACCGCAGTTAAGCCAGTAGTGATTACTGGACAAGAAAAATATAGTTACCTTTTAACCACGGCGTAACAACATTTACAGAACAAAACATGTTATTAAAGTCCCAGACTGGCTGCTCTCCATGTCTTCTCAGAAATATTTCTCAAAAGCTAACATTTTGAACAAAACAGCACCTGAAAGTATGCATACCTTGCATTTTCTTTCTCACTTCAGTTTCCACAAATCCCATCCATCCCTCTATGCAACTAAATAACTATCCTTTAAAGAAAAGTATTAGCTTTTGTAAAGTCACACGCTCCAATGTGCCACTGTAACAAGGTGCTTACAAACACTTTGTGTTGGCCTAACCCCCTACTATTTTGAAAATACCACCCTGGGGCAACTAAATCCTTCGCCTGATTTTCAAAATTGCTGAAGATGCAGCAGTTCCTAGTCACTGCACAGGAACTAGTGGGGTGTTAGCAGTTTGAAAGACAGGCCACTTAGTTGAGTCCCTTAGGATCAGATCTTGGGATGCCTAATTTCACATGGCCATTTTAAAACAAAATAACCTTAGTCAGACTTTTTATCTAAAGCTTGGCCAAGCAGCTTACCGTGAGAGGCTAAAAAGACTGAGGCATTAGAATCTGTAGAGGGGATGGCTGGTGGGGGGGTGTGGAGCATATTTTGTAATATATTTTGCTATATTGAATTTGCTTGCTTTTAATTAAATATATGTATAAGATTCTGTATATGGGAAGGGCAAACACTCTTGGGTCTTGTTTTATACCCAGATGCTCTAGGTAGAGCTTCAGCTAAGGAACATCAGTTTATTGTGAAGTAAGAAGGGCATGGTTTACAAAAATTGTGCAGGCATTGGAAGAGGGGAATGCAGAACTGCTAGTGCCCAAAACCCTTCACGAGAACAGTCATGAGAGAGAACAGTTGAAACTACCAAATAATCAGTTTAAAACATACAGAAGAGAGAATGCCACACTACAGTGACAAGCTGCAGGAATCTGCCACCCCTAGAGGCTGGGGTGGCACGTGGAATGATCTGGTTCTAAGAGGGGTAAGAAACTGTGGGACAACAAACCTTAGAGCAAACCCTAAAAAAGCAATTGGCAGAGATGTCCCTTTCTCATGTTGGATCCAACAGCTGTGGATGTTGGGCAATACATGTGGAGCAGGCCAAGCTCATGCTGCCATGAGAGGTGGCACGCTGAGCTCATGGGGCCCCTGGCCTAACCCATGGGGCCATTTTGCAGAGGTGGCCAGGAGCAACACATTATGCTGCTCAAAACACGTCAGGCCTTTGAAGCCCTCCCCTGCAACAAGCATAAGTGTGAATATACTTGGCTCAGCCCCAAAATGAAATAGGACAGAATAGAACAGAGACCCAAGAGGAGCAGAAGCATCTCTTCTCTAGGCCAAACTCCTTTTAGTACAAATTGGTCATGTTTAAACCAGAGTAGGCAAGAAACTGGGCAGTTTATCGCATAAGCATCACTCAGAGCAAAAGGACTGCAGCTGATGCTGAGACAATGAAGAACAATCAGCTAACAGGGAGCAGAAGGAAAAGGCACAACACTTCCTCCTATATTGGAAGCAGTCATTGTCACTGCTCCATTGCAATGCTCATTTTACTCAAATGATGTGCTGCTGCACCTGCACAGTCCAGAACTAACCATTACTCAGTGACAGGCTCTGAGACTCACTGCAAGTTACTCAGTTTCCACACAAGAGGTCCAGGTTGCAGTACACAATCTTACCAGTATGTCAGCCTCCAGCATTTACACCAAAGTCTGGTTTTGGTCATCAAATATAAAACTAAAATGACTGACAGCTCATTACAAGAAAGCTATTATACCAGAGTTGGGTGTTGTTCTTATATGTATTGAAATACTCCCTTGAAAGCTTTTTATCCGGGAGGGTGGAAGGTACCAGGAAGCAAGGAAAGGAAAGCAAGAAAAACATGAATTAGCTTTTTGGAAAAGCAATATATGTACCCAGCCTACAGGAAGACATAAAAAAGGGCTACAGACCTACTGGTTAGGGTCTATTTTGGATGGCAAGGAAGCTGTGTTAGAAAAGTGATGCTTCCCAAATGCCTCAACTATTCTCCTGATCTCAGCATGCACTACTGGATGGAGCCAGGTGCAGGTTTTCTGTGGCTGGCCTAGGCTGCCAGGGAACAGGTGAGGTTGGAGGTTCCTGGAGCACTGGGAAAGAACTCTAGACAGAAAATACTATTTGCAGCTGCACAACAAGCTCCACCTCATTGGAGCTTAAAAAACAGTTTCCAGTTGCTGTTGTACAGTATTTTTCTCCTCATTACAGCTGCTTAAGAATTAAAAATAACACACAGGAAAGGAAAACGTGCCATACAGAAGGCAATTTTCTTGCTAAAATACCAAGCGTTTAGGGTTTGTAAGGCACCAGGTAGCTATTTTTTTTCATCAAATTTCTGATTATTTAACTGTAATAGCTGATGTTTGACAATGCTGTTATGTAAAAATCAGCCAACAACTGAATGGCAATGAGGGAAAAAAAAAACCCAAACAATTATACATGAGGTCAAGCTCTAGGGATTTCTAGGAATTTTACATAGATCTGCAGTGTCTATTTTCATTCTTAGAGTAAGCAGTGAAAACCATCAAGTCTGGATTTAAGTCCCTTGAATATCCCACAGGAAGGCATTTTGTAAGACACTGAATCCACTTAGCAGTTTAAGAACATCAGTATCATCAGCTGGCTAATAATGAACTCAAAGCATTACTCGTGGAAAGTAACATACAGATAAATTCTGTTTCCTAAAAGCCTGGGCCATATTGGGACATATTTTCTCCATAAACATCACTGGTGTAATCCAGCAGATTCATAAGATGCATTCCTAAAAGTCTGTTATCAAACAACACTATTTTATGAATGATGTTATGTTGTGCTTTATGGCAAGATTCTCAGGTAAAATTTTAATTATTATTTAATTTAATTATTTAATGCATACAGTAAAATGGTATAAGCATTACTTTGGCAACTTCATCTGTAAGGAATTCATCCCTACTCCAACTTCATAGTATCTTTTATAAGTTGTCATAGACTAAAATTGTGCCTGGCAATTATTTAAGAAATATGATTCAAGAACCTTATCTATATTTTATAAACATTAGTATTTTGCTGGAAAATATTGTAACAAAGTCTTTTACTTTCCCCATAATACAGTTGGAATTCTATTTTGTTTTTTTCAGTGATAGAAAATATTTTTCCCCTTAAGATTAGAGTTGCAAGTTCAGAGGACAGTCCTGTCCTGGTTGAAATCAAGCAGCTCAGGGTAAACCTGCTTCACTCAGCTGAGAATTCCCCTTCAAAGAAAACGACTCTTGCTTTTAATGTCATCAAGCCACTTTTCTCACCATGAATTGCAATTTCATCTTTCTTTTATGGAACATAAACATCAGCAACAGCCTACGTATCACTTCCATTTCCATTTTGCCTTCCTTTACTGTGAAGTTACATTGGTCTCTATTTCTTGTCTTCCCTGTAGTAATTGTCAGCATTGGTTTCTTCTTTTAAGTGTCCTTCACATGCAAATACTAGAGTTAGCCAGGCTGGGCAGTGAAATAAAGAGGGGATACTTCTCTCTTTCCTCTTGTTAACAGGGGAAAAAAAGCCACTTGACATAATGAATTGGAAGACTTTTGTGCCATTTCTGATTTTCACATATCATGTTCAAATAACACTGATCACAGCCTTTTCTTTCCTAATTACTGTTTTGGATGAGTTATATTATTTTTTTAGAGCTCGTGCAAGAACACCAAAAAAGCACAATGAGCAAGCAGCATTGCTGAAAGTGTAACACAGGCTAGCACAGCAAAACCAATAAATACAGGATTGAAAAAGGGAATTAAATGTATGCATCATTAAACAGTTTATTCAATGCAGGATAGTTTCAATAAATCAGGATTTTAACAAAAAAAGTTTGTCTTTGATGATCATAAAGTCATGTTTATGTAATTCAATTTCCCATACATTACCTCTTTGTGTATTTAGGAAGAATTAAATATTTGCCTAAGAAAAAATAAAATAATTGAGTATTTTACAAAGCTGTAGTAATTACAAAAAAAAAAATATTTCTAGTTAAAATTTGGTTCTCAGCAAGGCAGTGTAAGATCAAAAAGATCCATAAGCTTATCCAAAGATGTCTCTTCCCTCTTAAGAAGCATTAGATACAGAAGGCAAGCTGAAAATCTTCCAAACAAAAAAAATGAAAATAGAGCCAATTTCATTATAAATACATTTTCACCTTAGAAATCTTTCTCAAGTCTCTCTGCATGCACAATCTTTATGTAAATAACAAAACCATGTACAAAAACCAAGTGGTCATCTACTAGCACCTGGATGCAGCTTTTAACTAAGAAAAGGATCTGAGAAATCAGACTAAAAAAGTAAAAATACTTCACTGGAAAAAAACTTTCAGCAAATTGTGTCTGCCCAGCTGTGGTTCTCCTGTCCTAACCAATAGTCTACTGAATTTTGTGCTTCCCATCACATACACACGAGCATAGACAAGTGTATATGTAATAACTTAATTGAATGACTTACACTTACTAGCTTTTAACAAAGCAACTATTGATGTCTTTCCACAGAGCAAAATTCTACTGATATAGATTACTTCTCAATTATCAGGCATACTTGACTTGTTCCTTCAACTCCATTGTTCTTTCCCCCTCTGATTTCCATTATCACTGGTGACTTTCTTTGTTTTACCATTAATTTTCTCTTCAGAGAACTTAGTATTATGGAACTTGCAAGACTGATGCCATGCAAGCCACACTTTTTTTTAAAAAGAAAATTAGATATCTAGGTTATTCGGAGTCAACTTATTTACAGTGTATTCCACAAGGACTAAGTTCATAGAGCATGTGGAACCCAGGTTAGCCAAACTGAGCATTTTCTAGATCTCTAAATTAGCAGAAGGTACAAGAGTTCAGCACCACTGAGAAGTATCACCTCCAAGAATCAGGGTAGAAATTAGCATGAGTTTCATTAGCACTATTATACAGTCAATTGCAAACAGTGAGAGTAAGCATGGATCTTGTGGTTATATTTTTTCAGCAATCCAAAGCTACACGTTCCTTATATATATTTTGAACAGAAATTCATATGCAGACACACTCACAGATTTTTATTGTTATCTCTGTCTCTATTATTATCTAGAGAATGTTTTGATGTGTGCATAGTTCGGTTGACAAACTATGGTATAAAAAAAAAAAGTATTATTATGTAGGGTAACTTTCTTCTTTATTCAAAAACTAGAGAGCAGTAAATCACTTCTTGCAGTTCAGGAGGTCTGATTAAAACAAGTATTCAGCTCTTCTTTATGGTTATGCATCACAAACTGAAGACTTTTTACCTGTAAAGTCTACAAAATATGTTATGCGATATGTTTGCCTGGCTCATTCACTAATGCTTCAGGCTGACTCAAACACAGGACTACATAGCTAAGCAATGTATGATCATCCACAAAGCTGAAGTAGTCTTTTTGCCCTACTTCACAAAGCCAAGTTTATCGTACAGAGATTAGTGGCAAACCAGACTGGCAAAACTTCATTTTCCCCTCACTGAACTTGAATTATTTCTAAGGAGCACCCAGTAATCACGAACTGCCATATATTCTAGTCCTAAATCGTCACTCTAAATTAAAGTGTTATTTTCTGCCCACTATCACAAAAAAGGATTTTCAGGACTTGCATCTCATCTCATCAGTTCCTCCTTGCAGAGCTAAGTTCTTTGTATCTCAGACTCTGGTACCATCAGGGGATACAAAATGCAGAGCAGCCTAAGCAGACATCACTTATAAAGACCAGACAAGGAAACTAGAAATCACATTAACATCAGTGGTGCTGCAGTTAAGATACAAAATCGGGTCCAGGAGTTCTCTCCCTCCTTCCTGGCATTTTTTCCGTCCAGTCATTCCCACAGAATGGTCAAAGCTACACATTCCTGAAAGTGAAGTGTGTGCAAGGGTAAGATGATCACTTCAAATCCTCGGAGTTGTGCACAAGCCATAGTTTAAATATGCAGATATTTTCTCAGCTTTCCCAGCATTTGAATATTTCCCAGAGGAATTTTGCAGAGATCTTTTTTGCATCAGAATAGATCAAGAGACAGACAAATCACAAGGAAGCAGTAAGCTACTGCAAAAACTGCACTCGGAGAAGTGAGGACAGGACCGTCACACAAGCACACCTGAGCTCCTGTGCCCAAGCTACAACCACCAAACCAGAAAATCTTCCACTGCCCCTGTTCCTGCCAGGACTGTGACGGGAGTCACAAGTCAGGATTACAGCCCAGATGTGCTAAACAGAAAGGGATCTTTAAACTCCACCCATAACTGTAGCATAATAAAGTGAGAACACAACTCAGGTGCATTCAATTATGAATTGCATCTGCTGAAAGCATGTTCCTCAAAGCATATAATGCTGTATTATTTCCTTGTCTTTTCCACATTATGAAAGCCCTAAATTTTGGTTGCTTCTGTTTTAATCCTTGGACACATTGTCACAGTCCTCCAAGACCTGGAGAGCCCTGAGAACTCATGCCATGAGAACACAACAAACTGGTATTCCCCGACAGCATCTGACTCATAGTTAGATCAAATAGTTCGAGATGTGCTATATAGGAGATATTATTACTATCATTTGTCTCTTCTGTGCGAGACAAAACACTGCAAATAGCATTTTTCCTTGTTTACATGAGAACAAGGAAATTAGCATTCTATCAATACTACCTAGGGAATGCACAAAGGATGCCCCAGAAGACAGGCTTTCCGCATTTGCCACCATAAAAATACTTATAGGGCAGTAACCTATGAAACCACCTTTGAAGCAGGAAATGTTGCTCAAGGGCATCCTGAACATTAAATATATTATTGTACCTATTCAATTATTATTCTACTAAATTTTATCTATATATAGGCACACAAGCCCAGACATGCTTACATCTTTTTTTACTTGTTGTAGATATGAATTAGATTACATTTAAAATTTATAGCCATACATATAGCAAAACATGTTACATACATAATTATTGCATTTTATATAGCAATATATTTCCAATTAAATACACACATACCCATGAAGAGATGAAAATTATTTCATGAACATTTTAGATACTGGTCTTCAATATAACTCATTCTACTTCTGTAGCTCTTCTCTGCCTAGCTTTTTTTAAAGGACCCTATGGCAGACATATCATACAAAGAAGCAGAGAAGATCTGGACTGGCTTTTGTTGTTGTTTTATTGGTTTTTTGGTGGGTTTTGGTGATGGTGTTTTGTTGCTTGCTTTGTTCAAATACACAACAAGTACATTAAGGAACAGGAAACACTATTCTAATTGTGCTAGCCAGCAGGAATACTTTGTAGTTAATTGCACTTGTGTTTTCTCAGACAGCTTAAACACTGCAAATCAGAATCCCCAAAAAGTGGGAAAACATCTTTGCAAATGAGAAGACAGAAATAAAGATGAAGTGACTTCCTCAAGGCCACTGACAGACAGAAGAACAAAAAAGCATAAGTCTTGCAGCCATTTGATCTTTCCTCTCACTAGAGGCAGGCCTCCTCATCATCTGAAACAGATGTAATTTTGGGGACAGTTGGAAAAATAGCTTCACTTGAAAGTCAGGAATTTTTTATTTGGCTTGCTGAGTTAGGTAGAATGTGCAAATAATGGAGAGACTTGTTAACTCCTGTGCTTTTCACCACTGCTTTCAAAGCAATCATGGAATTAGCTGAAAATTGTTCTCTGGACCATCCATGTTTTCTATTGAATGATTCTCATGATGAAAGAGCCAAGATGTGTGACCTTAACTTGGCTCCAATAATGCAGAGAGCAGCCTCTCCTCTGTGGTGAACTGAGCCTTGAACAATTTCATTAAAAGGAATCATTGCAACAGATGAAATCAATGCTCTCATAACACAATAATCTAAATCGTTAATACAGGTCCTAATTTAAAGCAGGCAAGAATGTAAATTTCCCCTAACTTCTCCTCTCAAAAAACAGCATATGTGCGGTTTTCATTGAGGCATAAACACACCTGCAGCATTGATAGCACAAGTTCAACATTAATCCATTTCAACAACATAAAAAATGACCGGAGCGCCTGTTCCATTTCACCACATGCAACTGCTCAGATCTAAAAGCACAGCCAAAAGTAGGTGGTCTACCCTGTAAATGAGAGAGATGGCTGTGAAGAAATCAGTGTGTTTATCATCAAATAACATTTCTGTGAAGTAATGCCAATCCGTGCACAAAGATTCCAAGGGCTGGACACAGTAAAGTTTTCAATCCAATACCGAGAACCTTATTCTATTATTTCACATGAAGAAGGATCACACAGTCAAGCAGCCTGACAGCTTTGCATGTAAAGGACAATTTCTCCAAAACAAATGCCAGCAGCTTATTGAGTTACCAATACATTGCTAAGCTATAGTGACTTAATGCCACCAGACCAAAATCTTTTCAGATTATTTTTAAAGGGCAGCACCAGAAAGCTTGCAAATCCCACATCCACATTTTAATGAAAGGTGCAATTACTGAGCACTTACCCTGTATTTAATTAGAATAAACCAGCACTAGGTTCATTTAGCATCACTCTAATATGCCAGCAACTTTTAAAAGTTGGTAGCAAATATTAGCTTTTGATTTATACACTTATGCCACAGAATAGCTTTGCATTTGCTCAGCTGATATTAAATGACTGAATAACAAACAGTGCAGTTTTGTCAATTCTAAGGCAAAGATAACTCAGCTGTGGTTCTCGCACAGAAGACAAATCAAAGACTAATTTAAAATCAGTATAATTTCCTTTAAAATGACAACAACAGAGAGGATTATCATATGCAATTAGGATGGAGGAATGCATCTGTTTTTCTGACCTAGCTGTCACTGTTTTGACTGCTTCCTAATGCATTCAGATTTACAAATAGATGGGGTATGTCTACTGAAATTAAAAAAAGATAACAGGGAGACAACATGAGAATACCTTTGCTGCAGACACCACATGAAACATATGGATTCTGCTTTGCCAGTCTAGTTGCAGTACAAGCCATTTCTTATGCTGCATACCTTGGAAACTCCCTTCCAGCTCATCACACAGTTACAAGACAGACAGGAGGTCTAATAATAAATTTAATTCTGTCTCCACAGTCTTTTGCTGTCCCAAGCACACTTGTAGTCACAAGACTCTAAATCTAAGTTTCCACCAAGATCTGCTAATCAAAGAGCAAATAACTCCAGCTCCCTTGGACCAACTGCTTCATGGCTAAGAACTGTAGGAACCACCTGCAGCTTCTTTCTCTAGAGACTATGAAATGATGAGAGAGATAATGTAAACAGAGGGAAAGATGACACATCTGGAGCCTTAGAAAATTTACTCCCAGCCCAGAGGTGGACCTGCATATGTCACCCAAGTACTCATTGTGTAAGCTTGCCATGCAATGCTGTAGGTGCTGGGATGTACATATACACATGAGAAGGACCAAGGCTGGCTTAGCCAAAGACAGCTTATTGTGTGCTTGGTTAACATCTCACTCCAGTAAAGCTCTTACGCCAACTAACAATATGGGAGATGCCCCAAGAAAGCCAAAAGAACAACTTCTCTGTCTTTCCCCTACAGTACCAGCTGCAGGTACTGGTTGCCACTGACTACACTCTTCAGAAGGAGGCTGTTAGGAGATTCTTTTGAAATAAAAACCTTAATGCCTGGAGTAGCCACTTAACTAAAAAATTATAAGAGCAAAAATGTTTCCTTCAATTAGTTCAATGCTTGTACATTACAAGTTCATACCCAAGCAAGTAAACCAAGATAAACTGGTCCTTCTAATTCAGTATTGAGCAGCAGCCTGCCAGGTAGGAATATATATCTGTTACAGGAAAATTTAAATATTTAACATCCTGTGTGATAAATATCCAATATTTACTTAAGCTCATAATGAATGCTTGTCTAGGAAAAGGATATGAAATTGCACTGCAACTATGTCATTACTTAATTAAATTTCCATTTTTTAAAAATTCTAATTTGCCAGCCAGCTTGCTAATGATTTCATGACCATGCTACGTAAATATTATTTCCCTGACTTGCTTTAGGTGCATTCAAGCAGATATTAAAAGGGCACAAGGTTTGCCAACAGCCTCTCTGCTCTCACTTGCGGAAACCCATGACAAAAGATCTGGCAGAGAGGGCTCAGAAATAAGAGGAGATGGTCAGAGAAATTCAGAAGACATCCTGCACAGGTCAGGGCTTTGAAGTAAAGCCTAACAGAACATCTCAATGCTTTCTGATTATTTCCTGCTCCTCACAGGTCACCTGTACACGGTCAAGACACATTTAAACGAGAACATCTTTGAAAATAAAGGACTGCAAGAGACAAAACAAGAACAGTTCAAAGGTCTGGATTGAATCTCTTGGATTTTTTGTTCAAATTCAGGTTTCTGCCAGGCTGACCAAGGGATTGGAGGTGCTCCATCCACTCTGTATGCCACTTCCAACAGAGCTTCACTGTACTCCCTACAATTTTATGAAGCAGTCACCTACAACAGGAATGGGATTTAGGAAAATCCACATCCCTGGGCATATTATCCAATTAAAAGCAGAAATCACTAAGTTTTTAACAGATTGCAAGTATTCCTGTGCTACAAGAGAGGAACAATCTGTGAGCATGTGTGTGGTAACACTGACCTCAGCTGCCCTCAGAAGTGGGTGCCAGGTCTCCACGTACTTGCATGGGAATTAAAAGCTCTTCAGTCAAATCAGCCTCAGTCAAGTGCTAGACATACTTCTGCCTAAGCAACTACCAAAACATCTTCTGACTCACCTCACACTGGCAGGTCAACTTTGTTTTTTCCAACACACACTCTCAAATGAAAACAAAATGAGAAAACTGGAGCTAAATTTTCTGATGGAACCAACATAAGAGGCTGAAAGGGGAATGAAGCGTCCAAAGTTGACTGTAGGTAAACCACACTTACACCTGTTTTTAGTTTATAACAATGCTAAAATCCAGGGTGATTATTAGCTTGGTTTTCTTTCAGCACATGCGGACTCATTTCTCCCCAGAGTAATAGCTCAGTATTTCTTACCGTCACAAACAGCATGGTCTCCTAACCTCATTGCAGGTGAAGTTAATATGAGAAATCAAAGTACAGCTCTGCCTATCTTTCTTCAGGTAGCAATTTTGTTACATCAACCTAATACACACCTGTCTCTGGGAAAACAGCTTTGTGTCACAGGCCATCTTGCAACCTTCAGATGACAACTTTTCAACACCGCCAATCTGAACTGTATTCAGGTAATGACAACATAGACAATTCTTCTGATTTTCTCATATTTGATGTTTTATTTGAAACCCCAGCTCCTCTAAATAAATGATCATCTAGGAATGTCAGCTTTCACTTCTTAAAGCATATTTCCAGCCTTCAACATTGTACATAAAAGCCTGGGAAGAGGAATCATGTGTACCTTGATGTCTCAAAAAATCAAAGCAAAATGAAAGAACCCAATGTGTACTTTACATATCATTATTTTAGGGGGATCAGACAACTTTCCACTAAGATTAGGATATTTTTCTAACAACAATATTACTAACTAGAAAATTTCTTTCTAATTTAAATGAGAAGTTTGCTTATAATAAGATGTTCAAAAGGCAAAGGTGTATGAGACAAGCTTGAACAAAAAGTAGTTTGGACTTTTTTCTTTTGCTTTCTTTTTTCCCCAGCTCTTGAACAGTGCTCATTAATCCCAGGAGATGATATTGGCTCAGGCTTAGCATTTATGAGGTGCCTGCAAACTTCAGCATGAAGTGGATCTGTTAGGAGTTTGCACTTGATGCTGTGCAGAGACTTGTGGGTGGACTAATTGGTTGGAAGGGGTGTCCTGTGGATTTGAACAAAATATTTAAAGCAAGAAAATGCTTGGAGTTATCACTGAAGGACAGGAGAGCACTCCATTACTCAGCTAAAAGAAGGACCACAAGGAGATAACTTCCAACCGACTAGTGCTCCTACCTCATGTTTCACTCAAATGTTAAAGAATGAATTTATAATGCCAAGTTTCAGCTTTGCAAAACACTGATCTCCAAGCATTATGCATTTTTTAAAATAGCTTAATAATATATATTCATGCACAAACCAATGTTACAATGACAGATGCCTTAGAACAATGAAAGACTAAACAAATCCTTAATTTTTAAGGCTCCGCAATGCTATTCAAGGCCATTCCTGTATTACTGGAGAATTTCAAGCTGAACTGTCACACTCACATGTGGCAAAGACATAGCTAGTCCTGCTTGGCATGGCATCTTGTAACCCCTTTGGAATTAGTCCAAGGCCTGAGATGAAGCAATGCAAAGCTATCACATACCTCCAATCCCATTTGCTTTGGCACATTACATGCTTAGGCTCAGTAAGACTAGAAAGCTCTCAACCTCCTGGTAGAAGCCCGAGGAAGGTAAGGAGAACTTCTGGCTGGGCTGGGTGTGAGGACAAAGTCAGTCAGTGATCATTTTGGTGGCACTGGCTGAACAGCATCATTATTCACCTGCTAAATGGCCATATCCAGACACCACTTGATGCTGCAAGACAAGCAACCAGCACACACACATGGATTTGATGGATGGACCACTGGTTGGGTCAGGAACTAGCTGGATAGTCACCCTCAAAGAGTGGTGATCAATGGCTTGATGTCCAGATGGAAACCTGTGACAAGTGGTGTTCCCCAAGGGTCGGTACTTGAACCAGTGCTATTTAAGATCTTTGTCAGCGACATGGACAGTGGGATCAAGTGCACCCTCAGCAAGTTTGCTGATGACACCAGAGTGTGTGGTGAGGTCAAAACGCTGGAGAGAAGGGATGCCATTCAGAGGTACCCTGACAGGCTGGAGAGGTGGGCTTGTGCAAGCTGCGTAAAAGTTCAACAATGCCAAATGCAAAGTTCTGCACCTGGACTGGGGCAATCCCAAGCACAAATACAGGCTGGGTAGAGAACAGATCACCAACAGCCTGGAGGAGAAGGACTTAGAGGTGATGGTGGACGAGAAGCTCGACATAAGCCAGCAATGTGTGCATGCAGACCAGAAAACCAACTGTGTCCTGGGCTGCATCAAAAGAAGCGTGGCTAGCAGGATTCTTCCCTCTTATTCAGCTCTCGTGAGACCCCACCTGGAGTACTGTGTCCAATTATGGAGTCCCCAACATAAGAAGGACACAAAGCTCCTGGAGATAGTCCAGAGGAAGGCCACAAAGATGATCAAAGGGCTGGAGCATCTGTCCTATGAAGAAGACAGGCTGAGAGAGTTGGGGCTGTTCAGCCTGGAGAAGAGTAGGCTCTGGGGAGACCTTATAGCGACCTTCCAGTATCTAAAGGGGACTACAGGAAAGCTGAGGAGGGGCTTTTTACAAGGGCTTGTAGTGATAGGACAAGAGGTAATGGATCAAAACTGGAAGAGGGGAGATTTAGGTTAGACATTAGGAGGAAATTCTTTAGTGTGAGGGTAAGACACTGGAACAGGTTGCCCAAGGAAGTTGCAGAAGCTCCCTCCCTGGAAGTGTTGAAGGCCAAGTTGGATATGGCTCTGAGCAAGTGGGATCTAGTGGGAGACATCCTTTCCCATGCAGGGGGTTAGAACCAGATGATCTTTAAGGTCCCTGCCAACTCAAACCATTCTATGATTCTACGATTCATGATTTCAAGTCAGACCTGTCAGTCAGGGACACTTCAGGCTTCGTTCTCCTCTCCTTTACCCCAGTACACTCCCAGTGACACACCTAAATTCAAAGGAATTTCACAAAAGAAGACAGTATGTAAATGAAAAATCAAATCTGATGGGACATTTTTGTTAAATGTGTAAAAGGAGCAATTATAGGAAAGTAACAGGTATTGTGGCACTTTCCATTCTCAATCAAAAAGTGTTAAAGAAGAAAAAAATAAATGTCACTCCTGCTCATGTATTATCCACAACTGTGAAAATTAAATTCAAATTTGGAGAAAAAGGTTCCTAACCCCTTCTACTGAGTCACTGTATCTACATTTTATATTACTATTCCATTGCAAATCTAAACAACTTCAGAGTTAGCTTAAGAGCACTGATTTTGTGCTGTCTGATTCTACAGACCAATGCTTCACAAACTCACAAATGAAAAAGCAACATGCCATACTGAATTAATTTCTCATTTAGCTTTTATAAACCTATAAACAAATAATGTGAATTGCACACTTATACACACACTACCTTGAAACTTTTCCCTGAACTGACTACATCAGAGAACATAATGTTCATTTTCAATAAAACTGCTTTTATAATGAGGGTATAGGAACAGAGTTCCCTGCATCTGTGTAGTCTCACGGTTTAAAAAAAAAAAACACAAAACCTAATAAAAATATACCCTAATCAGAAGACATACAAATTGTTTGATGTTTGGAAGCAAAAATTATGATATTTTTCTTTTCTAGGGCTACTACTAGTACACTAAACTGTGCTGTAGACCCATCAGAAGTAAGATGTTTTTGACACCGATTAGACAAATCCACAAATTACACAAGACCATTTATCCATGGTCAAACCACATTATAACTTCAGTTATGTGATATGTAACTGAAACCACATGTGTCTACAACATTTCCAAATAGCACCAATCTGTGTTTTAAGGCAGCTCTCACAAAATTCTTTTCAAGAACTGAATGACATCACCACTGATAGTTAGAAATAAAACCTCACAAGATGAAGCATCAGTGGGAGTGAAGAGTTAAAGAGAGACCCCTACTTTAATGTAAGGTAAAAAGTCCTTTCCCACTGTTGTATACCTACAGGAAGAATAATTGATGGTGATAAGAGAGGAAGTATTACAGGAGGAACAAGTACCATCCCCCCTGCCCCCATTCTCATGGAGAAACCCCATTCACTCCAAACAGAATCTTTCCTAATTATTGTTTAATGGGGCTAGATGGGAAGAAGACATACAGTCATCTTAAAAAAACTGATAATTTTTTCCCTTAGGTTTTATTAAAAACACATGGATATTTCTACCACACGGCAGCCAACCTGAAGCCAGTTTTTAAGTACTAGCTCCATTCTCTCTTTCGTTTCCCAGTATTAGGCCAGCAGAACAGTTCTTCCAGGAGGTGCTGACACCTGAGCCATGCACTAGTGCATTTCTTAAATCCTAAACATACACACCACTGACCTCCATGGTGTCTCTGGGCAGCTGTAACACACCTGTTGCACAAGGTATCACTTACTATCAGGTACTGGCCAGTGTGAGGAATAGCACAGTCAGGCATGTCTGATTTTGAAAATCTAGCTCTTCATACCTTGAGGCCCAGACAAGAATCACAGTTAAAGACATTATTATGTAAAGAGACAGCAATATATTTTTAGAATTGAGAAATAATTTTATTTAACCATTTTTAAAACATGTGCACAATAAGAAAGACATCTTTCTCACTCACTTGCCTTGAAATAGGATACATTAGTGAAGAGAGAGAAAAAACAAGCTGGTATGAACAGGTCAGAGTCTTTCACTTGCAGACCACAATTTCTCTGCTACCAAGAGAACACATGAAGGAAAAACAAGGCACTGATAAGGGAAGGACTTCCAAAAGTTGGAAAATACTAACAATACTAACATGTTTGGTAATCCTGACCTTTGACCTAATGAACTTAGTCATGCCTAATAGGGAGCTGGGAACTCCGGCAGACACAACGTTTCAAGGATGCGGCAGTGATAAAGAGAAACAATTCTTGCCTTTTACAGGCAAGGGGGCTCCTGGTTTGGGGCAGGTCTTCTGCCTTCCAGTCACAGAAAAGGTGTGAACAGCTTTGCTCTGGGCACTGCCACTGATGGTCCCTCGTGACTCCCTCCCCTGCCCTAATAATGAGAAGCAGACAACGACCCCCCGGTGAGGAAGTTTGCCAGAAGGTATTGCTGGACATTTTCTTCAGTCAAATACCGTGAATCCTATGAACTGAACAGGAATGGAAGAAACCTGATTCTAAGCAATGCTTTCAAATAGCCTGCAGAAGTGAGCAGAGATTTATGGGTCTGATCCAAATCCCTTTGAAGGCAGTGGAAAGACTGCAACAGGGAAAGCAGGAATTCTGCTCCTGCTGCGGAAATCCACAGAAGAGATGTCATCCTCTGTTAACTATTCTTCTACTACAAGGAAGTCTTAAGAAAGAAAAACTTGACCCTGAAACATGAGAAACAAAATATATTACTGAACTTTTGGATTCCACAAGAATTGATTAAAAGATTATTTAAAGGGTATTGATTGAAAAGAACATCCAAGTTTATTTTAGCAAATCAATAGGATTTTCTGTATCTCTTTTCCAGTAAAAAGAACAATCCCTTGTTTAAATTACAAGTATTTTGATATTCTATTGTAATTTTACTTAAAATAAGCATATACATTAAAAAACTTGATCAGATTATACTGGTAGTTGGTTAAGAATTAAACTAATGGCAGTAACTAGCCATTGAGTAATGCCATTTAGTTACTTCTTACAAATACACTCTAAAATCCTGCTCTCTAACTTTACTGTATTAATTGTATCTTTGTGATGTGCTTGGGAAAAATTAATAAAATTTCTTCTTTGCTGTTTTTCACTACAGTTTCCACCTACCATTTGAGCTGGATGAACCAGAGTCCAAAGAGAATTTGCAATGTGATAAACTCAAGTTCCACTTCTCATTTGCATTACTTGTCACACTTTCTGTGATTATCCCTTCCTTCTCACAAACATTTTTGTTGTGGGTTGTTTTTTTTTCTTAGCAGTACTGACAAGTTCTGCTCCCTGGGCAAGCTCAAAGATGTCTCTGCTCCAAAAAGTTTATAAACTAAAACAACAGGAATTCAAAACAAATGGATGAAACAGCATCCCCTTGTTTAAATCAACATTCAGTAACAGACTAATACTGGAATCTAATTATTTTTCTTGCATAAATTTCTTGTTTGTAAAGCTGCATTATTCATATGCCCCGTATTTGAGAACCACTAACTTAGCAATTACTCGGGACTAAGAAGGATAAAGATACAGAAGAGGCTTAATTAAAAAATAATTCATTGCAATACTTAAGTGGTTTTCTTAATGAAGACTGGGTTCTGCTGGCAGCTGTCTACATTACAATATGCAGCTTTCGAGGCTTTATTCTTTTACTTTTATAAATGCAGAAAAGGTAACACTACATTAAGACTGATGCAACTGAACTGAGTTCTTGAAATGAAATGTCATTCTTCTTTATTATCTTTATTTTAATACTGCTTGTAAATAATGCTCCAGCTGCATAACTATTTATTTCAGGTTTGCTTTCTGAAAGCTACATATGAAAACACTTTTTGCCTCATAGACCTACTTTTCTGTTAGCTTTGCGCTATGAAGAAAATTATAAAATCAGAGATTTCATAAGCAAGACATACAAATTTCCATGGCTATATTTTTGGTTACTAATAGATGAAGATGCATGTAGAAAATAAATTTTAAAAAAATAAATAATTCACATTTATTCCTGGTTCCATTCTCAGCAATGAAGGCCAGATTTTGCTGGGGCTACTTGTGTGGCATCCCACTCCACAGGCAGTTTTACAGAAACTGCCGGGTTTCTATGTTTGGCTCCAATGCAATTTACCACCCAAAAAGAGCACAGAGGCCCTTAGCGAACGGCTGGGTATTCGTAACCACTGCAGCTTTACTCAAAAAGGAATCAAGTTTTTCCAAACTGCTGCACTGGTTCTCAAGAGCAGTATGCAACTGGAACCCAAACATCTCTTCTTCTGCATGTCTGAATGCTGCTCCCTGTGTCAGCTACACCTCCCAGCACCAGTACCACCACCATCAAGCTGGTGAACCCTTGCCCCCATCTCTTTGCAATACCTGTACTCTGAAACATCTCCAATAGAGGAAGGTATTTTGTTTAGAGCTCAGCAGAAATTTAAAAATTATTATAGCATACACTCTGAACACATCACACGCAGAGGATGAATTCTCACTAGTAACAACCAAGCCATCTCCTGTCTCTCTCCTCCCTGATTGGTTTATGTCTAGCAAAGTTGAACTTGTGGAACATCTTATTCAAAGAAACAGGATTTTAAAGTAAATATAGACACATTTTTTCCTATCAGTCATGATTCTGGGGATCAAAGATCCTTTGTAAAGAGAATTTCCACATTATCTTTGGAATTGCATTCCTTAGATTATAAATATCCAGAATGAGAAAAGTTGTATGTTGTTTTTTTAATAAGCCTCAATGCACAGAGACTTTTAGGTACACACCCAGCAAGCTGGTAGCAGACTTACAAAAAAGAAGCACAACAGATAAAATTCTGTATCACTCTGAGGCCATTTGGCCTTTGTCACTTGAGGCAAAGTGACTGTTCTGCCTTGAAAGCCTCAAATTTGTGTGAGACTACATTTTGAAGTTTAATAGAAAAAAAGAAAATATCTTTAATTTACTTAGGGAAAAATTGTCAAACAGTTGAGAACACTACTACTCTGAATTCAGAGGATAATATTAGGCTTCAAAACTATCTGATTAGAAACAGGGCCTCTATCTAACATGGCTATCTTGATAGAAAAAGTAGCACTACGTTTATTTTTGCAGGTATTTGACCTGGCCAGTAACACACAAAGCAGACCGAATATGATTTTGAAGCTTCAATTACTCTTTGCAACCAAGGAAGAACAGAACTTTCTTGCTTGGACAGCCTTTTCCATAAGAATGCAAGCCATCCTGGAAGCATTAATTTAACATGAACTTTCAACAATGCATTTTGTACAAGCCATTACTGTATGCCTACTTTCCTATGTCTATGAGAACAATAATGATTTCATTCAAGTATCAGTTTCAACTGAACTGGTCCTTGATTTCATTACAGCAGACTAGCCCTGCAAGCTCAACATACCATATCCTGGGATGTATTACCCAGATCAGAACTTCAGCTCAAAACCAGCACCAATAGCATAACGCTGCTCTCCACACCACAGAGTCTGAAAAAAGTAGATTTAAGGTACAGCCAAGCTTTGTAATTCATGCTTCACTCTGAATGGAGAGGCCAGAGAGTACATTACTGGTTTTTCAAGGTGTAAAGTTGTCAACTACAAAACTGTTTTGGAGTGAGGCGGAAAGAAATATTAAAAAAAAAGACAGACATATTTAGGGGTCCAGTCTTAATTCTGCTGAGTTTTCTATTAGGTAATGTTGAGAGATACAGTAAGCTTTGTATCATCCAGGACAGGCTTACTCGGTGAATCAGCATCAGTTTGAGTAAGTTAGCTGCTCACAGAAAAAGCATTGCTTTGAAATCTCAGTGAATCACTAAGTTCAGCACCTCTCCTCTTAGCATTTGAAATGAGAATTACAGTGACCATATCAGAGTCATGCTCTGTATTCAGTCAAGATAGTAGAGAAAGAATAAAGTGTGTGATCATCATAGCCAAGGTATCTTCTAATGTGAAATGGAGAAGGGATAACACAAACTAATGATTATTTTTTTTATTATTCACAGAAGATGTTTTGTGATAAAAAGGCTTTTTTTCCAAAGCCTTCAAAAAGGATGTGTTGTTTTGATTTTGTGTCAACAGCTTTTTCTCTTCATAGCGATTTTCACCTTCAGTCAAAATTCATCTGAGATGAAACTTGTTCTTTACTGCATACATCCCTCTGAGTCCATGTTTATGGCAAATACAGGATAATCCAGGAACCATATTACCATGTAGGTTTCCCTCAGCTCTGACTCTGGACAGAGCTCAGATCTCATCAGGAAAAAAAGTTAAGGAAGAAATAAAAGTGAATATGCTTCTACTGCACAACTATATTAGCTTTATTTCAGGAAACACTTGAGCGGTAGCAACCAAAGGTAGAACACAAAGCTGCAATTCATATTTCAAACTGACAAGAAACCATGAACATGCACCTAGTTTTGGAACTTACCTAGATACATGTCAGACAGAGCTTTAGTCAGCTTGTTCCCCAGTCATGTGGAGTTAGAAAGGGAATGTCAAATGAGCTGCACTGCTCCAGCCTCAAGTAGCCGAAAAAACTCAGCTTCATTCACATCCATGCAAGTTCACCAGTAACAGCAAGGGAACATATTTCTGATTCTTGCTCATTTGCAGAGCACAGTCTTGCTGAACAAAATTTCCTTATGATGAATATTAAATGTAGCAAATGCCTTCAAAATTAAGAACCAGGCAGCAAAGGTGGGGGCGGGGGGGATATTTGCAGTGAGTTGAGTAGATGTGGCTGTGCTTCCCTTCCTAGTGCTACTCATAAAGAATTCAACTCCATAGAAGCAAGACTTCTCACACCTTCATGTCTTCCCATGGAAAACAGAGTTTAAAGCCACTTTCTTCCCAAGAAGAACTTACAGTTTTCCCCAAAGCTCTCAAGTATCATTCACCAGACCAGAAACCTCACGCTACTTGCAGAACCTGCCAAGCTGCACAGCAAATAGCTCACTAAGGGCAGTGAAGAGGAGGACAAGGACACCTGCTTTCATCTTTAGCATTTCTCAGCTCTCTTTCCTAGAGGTCTGTAAGAGCAAAAGGTGCCATGAACTCCAAGAAGCTGGAGAATTAAGATAAGTCTCCTCCTGAGACAAAAGCTATCCTGTGATATAACTAGGAATGAGACACAGTTACAGTACTGCTAGTCCAAAACTTCAGTGTCTATAATAATAATTCAGAAGCATAAAGCATGTTTTGAGCCAGACAGCAGCTCAGCACAAACATTCATGGTTACTGCTGCCTAAAGTTCCTCCATAACTGATAAGGCTGAAGCATCATTTTAGGCAGAGGACATCAATATGATGAAAAAAAAGAAACTCATGGCTCACAGAATACTAATTATTCATTAAAAGTGAGCTTATGAACAGGATATTTTATAAGAAAGGTTTCCCTTCAACCAATATTCTGGGTTTTTTCTTCTCAATAAGTAGTAGTGCTATGGCACTAGCCATGTCAAGATGAATGCACACTAATACTGTGCAGCAACAAGAGCACTAATGAAAAAGATAACTGGGAAAAAAAAAAAAGTCACTGATGGTAGGAAGGTTACTGAGCATTAAAAAAACAGCAAACATAAAACTAAATTGGTTCTCTATCTTACTTCTGTTGGGGGAAGAAAAATAAAAATTAAAAGCTAGATTCATTTTTTACTGGATCATTATTATGCTCCTCTGGAAATTGTCTGCAGTGAATTTCATTCCCGGAAATTATATAAATCTAGTATTCAAGCTGAACTCAGGAGTCACACGCACTTTAAAACCACAAATTTAATTGGGTTCTGGAATCAAAAATCTATATCCGGATTGCATTTGCCATTCTTTCAGCCTCCAATTGTCCCATCCAAATCAGAATTGCTAATAGCAACTTTTACAAGTCTGTAATAGTGAAAATTCTCACATACAGATAATAGGCTAGATTGTGTATGGCTCTGTGAAGGTGTGCAAAGGGGAAAAGATCACAAAGAGCCTATAGTATACAACATATTTTCTGCCGGGCCAGCCAGGGATTCACAGCCTCCCGATTTATGGAGTATAGGCCAGTGATAGACTCTCAAAACCACCTGAGGAGGCTTGTTACTCCTGTAGCAATCAACTTGCCTTGCACAAGGGAAAAGGACATGCATGCTGTACCTTCTCAAAAGGGAAGTTTTTCACAGAAAGAATGGCCAGCCTTTCACAGAAGAACCAAAGGCTTTCCTTCTGCTCAAGTCGTAATGGTCTCCAGATCTTTCAAACTGTAGCTATCTCACCCCTGCTTTTAAGAACCCTGAAAATTCTTATCTTTGACTTTTGGCCAAGATAGGGATGCTCATGTTCTTTTTGAAGAGAAAGCAGATTGGAACGCAGTACTTATTATGTGCTGCTCCTGGAGAACAGCGCTCCTCCACTCTGATTGCACCCTACAGAGCTGAAAACCACATCTCCTTCTGTGCCAAGAAGATGATAAGCTAAGCCTAGCTGTTCTCAGAGAGGATGCTAGAATGTGGAATTGGACTTGCAGTAGCTGGCTGACAATAATAGTTTTAGAAGAAACACATGTTACAGTGACAGTAGCAAGTTTAAGCTCTGGGTCATATTAGTGAGAACCTACAGTGCTGATAAAATCTTAATGCCAAACTGTAGCTAGAAGACCAATAGTTTACATAGTGAATGTTTTATTTCTCTACTATACAATAGGCACCTAAATTTTGCTCCCTCAGTCTAAATAAATAAATAAATAGATAAATAAAGAGAAAAATCTGTTCTTTGTCTTTGCTATCAGAATCAGCCACCAGTCTTTCAAAACAGACCAGGAAGTCAAATCATCTGGGGAGTTTGTTGGTGTTTGGGAAGTTTTATATTTGTAATTCAGATTTTCTAATACACTAAATTTAAATAAAATTAAGATGCACATTATTTGCCACACAAATAGAATTCTAGAACATTTGCTGAAGTTAGACATAGTCTTTTGACAAAAATATGAAAGAAAGAAGTTAACACAACAGTAAAAAGAAACTAAAAAAGAAATTCTACTACAAAGGTGTCCTAACATCAAGAAATAACTCAGAATTGCAGGTTTAGCACCCATCTTAGAAAAAGGGTGAGAACGAATATAATTTACCTTGATTGTGGAACAGAACCACAACTTCTTTTTTTTTTCTGTTAACATGTACCGATAAATATGAGTCCAGAATAAATCCATCAGCTGCAGGGAGTGCCTGTACTTTCAACATCCTTCACCAGCAAAGAATGTTTTCCATTCTGCTCAGGAAGTGCACCCCTTTATAAACATGCAAATCAAAGCCCTCTATTCTTTAACAAAACATGTCTCAAATTAAAGCATTAAATCTTTCCTTAATCAAAGGAGCAGCAGAGGTTGAACATCTGAGCAGAAACATTTTGTTATTCAGATTTATCATTATTATTACTAGAATTGTGACTACTGACATAAAATGGACTGAGAGCTCCTTTGAGCAAAGCACCATGCAGAACACAGGGGACACAACAGCACAATGGGAAGCCAGAGAGTTAGTACACCCTGGGATGCTGCTTCATCTTACCCAAGACATGTGTGCTCCTGACCTACTACAATTTCAAAGTTAGTGTAAATTATTTTTGTGGCAATGCTTCAGGATAGTTTAATTTAACCTGCTTTAATTTACATCCACAGTGAAATTAAAGCATTCACAGTCAGCTACCAAATTTCAGCTGAGAGGCAGAACTTCCAGCAGCGCAGAGGTAAGTCCTTGAAATTCGCTGCCTTGCTTGTGACTGTGCAAACATGGCCTAAGAAAGGCTTCAACTGACAGAGCTGACAACAGATACACCAACGTGGATAATGGTTGCCTGCCAGCAGAATGGGAGAGTCAAGTCAAACGGATGAAATAGCTTGCCCCAAGTTGAACAGCACAGTAATGGCAGAGCCCAGAAAAGAATGGATTTCCTTCCAGACTACTTACTCTGTCAAGGTAGCTATCAAAGCTATCATTTTGTCTTGGCATATCTTTGCAAACAACTTCTGTGACCAATATACATCAAACACTTCTAGGAGGGCAGGATTCCCAGGTGGGTTTATCAGAACATCTGTCTACACTAAGCTGTTGTGCATATGGTTACAATAGTTACTGTACTCAGATACTTCTAACAATATTCTCCCTTTAAGTCACAAAAATGGCTAAACTGGGTCAGAGCAGAAGTCCATCTAGTCCCAAATCCCGTCTTCAACAATAAACAGAGGCAGATGTCAAGAGAAGAGCACAGGAACAGAGAAAATATACATATACTACTCTTGAGCACACTACCAGCCTTCAACAGCTTGAGGTTTTGGCACTTCACGGGACAGTCTTTTGGAGGCGATTTCTAAATATTTAGCATCTTCAGTGGATTTCCATGCCATGCAGTTATCCATTCTTATTTCAAATCTATATGAACTTTTAGCATCTCAATACCCTGTGGCAAAATACGCTGGTTGTTTGTTTTTTCCTTAAACAGTGCTCAAACACCCAAGTGTTAAGATTTGAAGTGTGGTACTCAATCCATGCAGCTACCTAAGTTGATCCACCTTTATGGGTCCAAACAATCTTGAGGTTTTACCTCCATTCAGTAAATTAAAAGTTGTCCTTGTCCCCAGTCTCAACATTCCCCTCGTTTTCAACTATCTCTGTCCTTTCTATCCACCAAATATTCACCCAGCACCAAGAATGATGCCAACATAGGCCACAAGAACAAAACTGGCAGTGAAGAAAGTCCTCTTTGTGAAAAGAATATTGCTCAAGGTTGGAAGAAAATTGTCCATTTCTACACCTGTTGTCTTCTCTGTGTCAAGCCCCTAGTGTACAAGCAAAGTAGGCATGACCCTCACAACATGCAGAGATAAGCAACAACATTGTATCTCTAAAACTCAGGTAGAGATACAAATTAATTCTACTTCTAAAGTAAAACCATATCATTTTTGGTAACTATTTGGTATTGCCATCATAAGTGACAAAAACATGAAACTGCTATCAAAGCTACCAATTTGTCTCACCATAACTTCGCAAACAACTTCTGCAACCAACGCACATCCAACATTCCTACAAGGGCAGGATTCCCAGATAGGTTTATCAGAACAGCTGTCTATGCTAAGCTATCGTGCCTATGCTTACAAGAATGTGCCATGGCTAATCTGGATCTGGGTGGGATTAACTCCCTACAGCTGCTGGTGCTGAGATTTCTGGCTCTATTTAATTTGGCAAAGAACAGCACAGGAAGCTGAAAGACTCAGTCACTATAGTGAAGCTGCTGACATTTTTGTCCCTGGACCCCAGAGAACCCAAACACAACTCCTGCCAGAAATCAGTAAACTATTCAATTTACACAAATGGGCATGTAAACTCAGGTTGTAGTTTTGTTACCTATTTAAGCTGCTCAAAGTGCAAGTTTTCTCTGACAGTGGAGTCATGTCCTCACCACCCTCCTTGGCTGGGTGGTTCCCATGCCCTCTTGGGTGCCAGCACTAGTGCTGCTTTCACTATGTGCCAAGCTAGCTCAGGGAGCCCAAGGGCACACAAAAAAACACTCCCTCAAAAAAAACCAAAAATACTCCCTCAAAAAACCCCAAATAAAAACCCTGAACAAACCTCCCTACAAACTAGAATGCTTCAGCTTTCAGCCAGATCTGGTCCCCTAGCCGGATTCACCTGGTAGCCACAGGAAAGCAAGGACCTGCACCAGAGAAAGAGCAGCTGCCAGCAAGGACAAAATTACCTCTAGCACTAGGACTGAGTTAAATAACCATGAGACAGCAGCATGGTAGGACCATGCTTGCTTTCTGCAGAGTTCAGTGGTGTAGCAGCGAAGGAGGGGAACAGGTCAGTTTGTCTGCAGCACTGCATAGATCACAATCCTGCCATGATTCTGGACAGCTGCTTCTTAAGATTATTTAAATATCTATAAACATTGCCCATTCAAGATTAAAAAAATTAGTTACTCTGACAGTGCACATTTAGTAATTACTTCACCAACCCTTGGATAGTTTATCTAAGCCATTAAGCCTGCCTCAGCTTTTTTTAATAGAGAACATACTTTTGTAACAACATGCTGTTCAGATCCAGGCCTAATTTCACAACAGCTTCACAACCTGCCATCTTCATCTCTGCTGAGTAGAGAAAAGGCCCACCTGGCACCCCTTAGTCTCAGCCTCCAGAGAAAAGCAAAGGTCTGTGTGAACCCTGTTCTCCACAACACGTGACCTTTCCATACAAACACTAAAACAGATTATCAGGGAGTGATGAGAGGCTTGCACAGACCATGCCTGTTCTATGGTTGGGAAGCTTGGGTTGCTGGGAATGCTTACCTGGTTCATATCTGCATCCAATTAGTTGTAAAAGACACCTCCTGCAGAGGCCATCAAAGCCACCCCACCCCTCACAGGGCTGCTATGCAGAGATCTGAAGCTCTGCTTTCCTCCTAGAGGGAGGCACAGATTCCCTGCAACACACAACACAGTAAAAGATCAAATCCAGGAATCAAACTCAGATATCTCACTCACAAGATCACTAAGGCTGGCAGAAACGTCGATTTTAATCAAAATCAAATAAAAAGTCAGCCAGTGAGCCTTCAGAGAGTTGCCACAAGCAAAATACGTACAGCTTCACTTTCAAAAAATCACCACAATAACAATTTCATAGCTACGTGTACTAAAATACATTTGACATTGACCACGTTTGCCACCACACTTAGCTTATTCCCATTAGCACATGGCTGTAAATTGCATCCCCTTATACAGTAATGCCTAAGAGGATTTGCCCCAAGAGAGAGCCAACATGACTGCACCAACCTTCCACCAAGAGTTTTTCCCAGTGGAAGAAAGCTTTAATTTGCAGCTAGTGCTCTACAGTACTTTCTCCATTAGATGCTGCAAGGAAAAAGACACTAAATCTGTGCATCTCTATGCAACCAGGACCAACTACACCCGCTCAGTACTAAGGAGAGAAGGACATTTAGTGTCTCTACTATGCCTCTGGTAATGGCTTTGATTTCTTAGGCAACTTCCTCACCAGGAAGCTTAACAAAGAAGTGCCAGAGACATGGCCAGAAATGTTTACCACAGAAATGTTTCCTTTTCAAACTTTGCATTGTAAGAGTCATACCTTATACCTCCTATTAACTAAGGACTTTTTAGAACCAAAATCAGGGGCAATCTACAAGATACTGCAATTGAAGCTGATTTTAGAAGTAAAGAGGTTAAAGAGTCTTTAGATGACAAAGAGCTACAATGTTCACACTTTACTAGAACATACATTTTTAGATCTCACAATGTACTTAACTACTAGAACATACATTTTTAGATCTCACAATGAGGTTTTTTTACCCCCCTCCTTTTCATCTAAAGCATCCTTCTGCATGTCAAACACTTTTCCAGCTCCCTTGCAGACACTGGATTCCACTAAGCAAAAATAACTGAAAAAGCGTAAGTAAGCACAAAAAGAGGCACAAGAAGATGTAGTAGAAACCCAGACTCATCTTCAAAACTGGCCTTTTCATTTTAGTTAGCAAGTTTCATCCTTGTTATAGAAACAGCGACAGTTATGTTCTCCAATCTTTAAGGAGGGTAGCTGAAAATCATTAGCAACACCTGCATCTGCAAATCATTTTGTAATGCTCTGAATGAAAGATGATAATAAATTGCACTGACATTTATGGAACATTTGCAATTTCATCATTCAAGGGAACACAAGGATTCTGGAGGAGAAGCACGATAGAAAATCTTATATGATAGGAAATAATATGGGTAGTTTGCATTTATATAGCTCCCACCACCTGAGAATATTAAAAAAAAAAAAAGGTATCAACTGTATCTCTGAATACCTTTCATAAGATTCTATATTCTTCTTGCTGATCTCGGATCAGAAAAGAGAGACACAAAATAGAGACTTTTGCTTCAGTTTATAAAGCAAGATAAAAGGCAGAAGAAACCAGTCAGGAATCCCTTGCTCTGCCTACCCCATGGCTTCTTAAATGCTTAAGTACCAATTTCAGAAAAAGAAAAAAATTATCTAAACCGTAATGAAAAGGCATAGAAATATTTATCAACATTGCAATCTGGGATAGAGTTTAGCCTTTTAGCAATATACTTGGAACTGAGAGATTAAATAAGTTGCATAGCACGTACGTAATTTATTCCTAAAGCAAATTCTACTGTAACTTAATTAACACACAAATACAATTTTTCTTACGTTCAATAATAAAAGGAAAACTATTCAATTTTCTAATGAACTACAGATAAACTTCCTTCGTTTCCACCCTCCAAGAATGGAAGTCCTACTAGTTTATTTCTTGACTTTTTATGTTAACCTTATTTGTTGCAAGAATTTCAGGGAGTACAAGCAAGCATAAAACGAAGAAGCTTCCTAAAGCCATTCGGGCTTAATTATTTTCAACACAGTGGTTTAAATTTCAGCATTATCATGTTGTCTAGCACCCTTCTAATTCTACCCAAGTCTGAGAACATTGTTAGCTGGGGAGCAAAGTGGAAACCAGGTGGCTTTATTAATAATTATCTCTTTTTACAGTGCTTCTCTCCATGCATTTCTACTAGTACACCATTCTAAATGTAATGGGATTCCAAACACTCTGGACATAAAGAGAAGTATTTACAGAGAGCAGCATTGTCTGACTTGGTTGATTTACTGTTGCTAGAAAGAACTCCTTAGCTGTCAGGCCAGTTGTTGAAAATACCATCGCGCCAATGCACAAAGCTGACATAATGAAAATAAAGGAAAGAATCTGGGCCAAATTCAGAGGCAATCTGTAAGGTAATGTAATTTATACCCGCTTATGCTCACTCACATTCCCCTAGAACTTGTTCTACCCAATCAATTGATGCATGAGGGACTCTAAATTGATGTAATTTGTATGTCAAAGAGTCAGAAACGCTACAAGGCCCCAAAGTCGAGGGCACTTAAAGTCATGCTTTTCTACATATCGTTCACTTTGTTAATCTGTCCTGAATCGTCGCTTCTTTTACCATTTCAGCCTGTGATCTATGCCATTGCGAATCTCTGAGATGCAACAGGCCAAGTGAGAGGCAAGGTGTGGGTAAGTGAGCGTTCCTCTAAGGAAAACTGAGTTGATGTAACAGAGCAGCTCAGGAAGCCAGGTGTCTCTCACATGTACATCTACTCTCTTCATCACTTAGATTAAATTTGAGATTTGGCTCTATGTGTTCTCCATTACCAGTAAAAGCTGAAACTAATACTCAAATTATACAAGCAATCACAACTCAAAAACTCCCATTTTAGGGCCAGGGGGAAAATTATGATGATCTAGCTTTATGAAGGTCACAAAAGCCATGAAATATAACCTAGTAACCCCTGGACTGATCACAGCAATAGAGGATGAATGAGAAGGTCACCCAATGTTGACTTAAAGACTTCAAGTGATATGGGAATCTGCTACATCCCTCAGCAATCTGTTCCAGCAGTAAATTACCATTACCTTTGAAAACATGCACCATGTCATCCCTTGAATTTTACTGGCTTCAGCTTTCAGCCGTTGGCTCTTTCTTTGTTCTACTAGGCTGGATAAATTTATTTCTGTAATTCTTATAGAGAGTATATCAGATTGCCTCTTAGCCTTCCCCTCAGTGTCTCGCATTTCCTAGACTGAAAAACAGGAGGACACAAACATTGTAAACAAAATAGTTTTAGAATTAGTTGAGCTTGCACTGAAAAATATTTATATACACTATCCTGATAAAAGCCTTTTCATTTGGAAAAGGAAACAAGACAGCTGGAATCTGGTCACCACAGCTTCCTTCTTCAGTTTCTGAACACTCCAGGATACTATCAGTTGAAGTGTTTACTCTCTCTGCTGGGCTATCTGGACATACTGGGAGGAAGGACAAGAGAGACAGGGTTGCAAGCAGCTTGACTGTTGAGCCACTGCTCTACAGAACAGTCTCTTCCAAAGGTTTCTGACTGACAGCTATTCTGCTATTCCACTCTAAGTGAACACCCTATCACACACAAAAATGTTGCACGCATCTCAGAAATTCAGACTTTGTCACTATCTACTAATATACAGAGGTATGTGGTCAGCAGTAACTCTTGTAGCAATGATACACAGTCATATTTTCTGGTTTCCTCTTGAACTACAAAATACTGTGTAATGAAAAAAAATCCTCACAGGTCAAGGGAAATCTCATTTTGAATTCCATTACAATTTGAGCAGTTGTAGGAATGCCTGAGAAACACACAAAGGGATGCTCGGGAGCAGCATTCTTGTCTTCTACCAACCAGTAAATGGGATTATCCAGGATGAGATGTTTTCATGTGGTTTTCATTCTTGTTTGTAAGCCCTACAAGAAGATTCATCAGACAATAAAATATGTCACTGTTGTTTCTGATTTCAGAGGTTGGCATGCTCATCCGTTCTACACAGGGGTGCTTGATGCCACCTGTCCAGGACAGAGAGATGATAAAGGTTTACACTCTATGAATGAAAGAGATGAAGCGTAGACTGGCCCAATTTCTCTTTTCATCATACATCTAATGCCTGGATAGAAACTAGCTAATGTTCCTCCATTATCTGCCAGGATTAGCTGCTGTTCATATGGGACATCTGCTCACGTGATGCTCTCACAGAAGCATCAAACAGAGCCATGAGGAAGCACATTGCTGCAGCAAACCACAAAGAGCAGCCAGTGTCAAACACCAGTTCAGTGCTTCCTATCAGTTAATGCCTTTCATCCCTCGGCCTCCTTTACCTCCAGACTTGGCCTCTGTCTACATTTACACCTTCCCAGAATAAAATCCTTGCTTCCCCCACCCACTTGGTAACCATCATTCAGCTAGTTTGTCTATGACTCATCCACTTCAAAACCCTGCTGACTCAGAGTCCTCAAAAAAGAAACCTGCTCAAAGAACATACTGAGCCATGGGTACATCATCCATGCCAGCAAGGAATTCATCCAAGTTGACCTCGTCTCTTTACTAGAGAAATGCGGAGAAGCTGCACTTCACTTGTGAATCGTTATCATTTTAAAACCTAATTAGCTCACAGTTATTTATAACCAAAGTATACTTTGATGGCCTGATTTCCAAAAATATTACGCACCCAGTTGCTCCCACCACATCTAATGGGCAATCAACAGTTAAAAATAAGATAAGGCTACACAGTTAGCTTTTGAAACAAGAATATACAGGCTGAACTCACTGGTAAAAATTGTGACTTCAACATGTGATACTACATGTTTAACACCTTTGAGGTGTATGTGAAGTTAAAGCAACAGCTGCAGAAAAAAATTGTACTGAAAAAAACCAAACAAACAAACAGCATTTCAGGTGGAACTGTAACTCCTGAGTTGACCATACTCTTTCACCTCCATTTATTCTATTCAGAATGAAGCGTCTTTGAAGGGGAAGGACAACAGGCCCTCCTTAGAGGATAAAAATGAAAGAACCAGAGAAATGTCTCTTTTTTTTCCCTATCTCACTATAAAATTATTAGCACACTGGATAAGGTACCTGGGGAGGTAGCAAAACCTTTCTTCAGAAATTGAGGGCTTTAGCAGCTTCAGCCAGGCCTTTCACTACAAGGTAGGAAATCCTTCATATCTCATAATACAAGTCACTAACTGCAAAATGTCTGGTAGAGATTGTAAATGCACTTGATTTCACCTCTGAGGAAGGGAGGATGATTTGGATGACTTCTTGACATCTCTTCTAATACTGTACATCTTCTATTAAAATACTACCAAGATCATCAAAGAAATAAAACAAACTTCTCACTGCAAGATTATGCTCCGTGATCTCCCTATTTCTCCTGGACTACCAGAATTCCTCTTTCTCCACAAATTGCCCATTAAATGCAGTCTAGTTCAAAACCCTGTCTTCATATTCAGTGGTTTACATTCAACTCACTCTAGCTACTACAGGGCTATTTCTCAGTCAAAGGTTACATATAACTTCACCGGGATGCAACTGAGAGGCACACATAAATGTTGGCAGTAGGACAGGTCTACAAGTTTGGTCTTGTGTCTGGAGCTCACAATCACATGACATTAAAAAGAACAACAACAACAACAAAGAAATTATGACAGGACCAGTCACCTTTTGAATTAACCACAGGACTCAGCACTACAACTTGAACTTCTTCAAAAAGTTCCTACTGTTCACAACCAAGGAAGGCACCCACGCATATAAACCACTTATAAACTAATCAAAGTATTCTCTGACAGACTGGAAAGAAAGAGAAAGCAATGGTGTTATTTTTATTTCTCTTTGAGATTATTTGGGAAGAGCTAAGTACCTTGTTTAAACAGACAGATTACATAGCTGGATAGATAGACTAGCCATACAAGACTAATACTAAAATGGTTCAGAACTGAATATCCAAACCAGTTAGTAAATCCTCTCACTGTAATCTTCCTAGTTTTAAGAATTTATTCCTATCTACTAATTTAAACATTTACTCTCACTTGAATAATTTTAAAGATAAAAGACTGCATCTAACTGTTCTCAAGAGGTGATACAGAACTGGTATGCATCACTTGTAAAAATGTAAATATTTGAATGTTTTTCAAAAAATCTAGGTAACACTGAACAAAAACCAAAACCTGTGTAACATTAGATATTTGATAGCTTGTCCCTTATTTGCTTGATGTGACATTTAGAAAAACACATTTATAAAAGTCAGTAATATATTCTGACTTTAACAAGGGTGCTTCTTGTACCTCACCTCAGTAAAATCATAAAAAGGAAAAGAAACATTTTAATAACAGCTCCCAAAACAATTATTAAAAAAAATCCAACCAACTATTTTACTATTAAAGTGCAAAATTAAGTAAGACTAGTATTATACATGAAAAATCCCACCCAACATATTTTCTTAACCCCCTAAAGAAAGATGAGACAAAGATTGCAGAGTTCATCAGGGACATCAAAGTCACTATCAATCTCTATATAGAAAGCATTCAGATACTGCAGTGATGGGCAGCAGTATAAAACCCTAAGAGAGAAAGAAAAACAGATAAAATGCCCTCAGGAACAAGTTTCTTTCCAGGAAAACTTACTAAACCAAGGCTTAAATTGAAACAGTGTTATTTTTCTATGTAGTGGCAGCTTTTCATCTCTTAACTCTCTGTTGTTTGTAATACAGTCACAAAATGAAATTTCTTTCCTAAAGGCCAAATTCTGCCAATCCTCTTCCCACCGGATAATTCTTATCAGGCGTGCAGTGCTGCAGTTTCAGCACATTTGCTCATGCTGGGACATTCAGTTGCAAGCACACCCAGAAAGCAGGATGGGGCCCACAAGGAGAGCACCTCACAAGATATCAGTCTCTCAACATGGACATCCCATCTGTCAGTAAATCACTTCTACCACTAACAATGGAAAGAAAATTAATACAACTACACAAACCAGGCATACATTTTTCTTCTAGATGTCTGCTTTGGATATTCTTGGATATTTTCCTGCCCCTCACTGCAAGAAGGATATTGAGTTGTTAAGAGTGTGTCCAGAGAAGAGCAACCAAGCTGGTGAAGGATCAAGAGAACTAGTCCTGTGAGCAGAGCCTAAGGGAACTGGGATTGTTTAGTTTGGAGGAGGCTAAGGGGAGACCTCACTGCTCTCTACAACTATTTGAAAGGAGGCTGTAGTGAGTTGGGCGTTGGCCTCTTCTCTCAAGTGAGCAACAGTAGGACTTGAGGACATGGCCTGAAGTTCTGCCAGGGGAGTTTTAGACTAGATATTAGGAAGAATTTCTTTACTAAAAGAGTAGTTGGGCACTGGAACAGGCTGCCCAGGGAGGTGATAGAGCCACCATCCCTGGAACTATTTGAGAAATGTGTAGATGTGGCACTTCAGGGCATGGTCTTGTGGGCATTGTGGGATTTTTGTTTGCTTGTTTGTAAGGGGTTTTTTTGGGGGTTGGGTTTTTTGTTGTTTGTTTGGGTGGGTTGTGATGAGTGTTGGTTTTTTTTATTGTCCCCACACACAACACCCCCCAGGTTGAGAATGGAACTAGGTGATCTTTGAGGTCTTTTCCAGCCGTGACGATTCTCTGATTCCCACTGTTAATGCTGAGTCAGCAACAGATACTGCAACACTCAGCAGCAACATGAAACACAAACCCAGACTTTCATAATATGTGTCTAATTAAAAAAAGTCAGTGGTCATCAGCTGAGTGTTAACCCCAAAACCTCAGTATATAAACTCAAGAAATGCTTTGGTCTGTAACCTATACCTAAAATGCAGTGACGTTGGCTGATACAACTCAAGCTTTTTAGAAGAATTCATTCTGCTCTTTTTCTGAGCCTTTTAGCTATATGTGAGTTAGACATTCAAGGTTTTCTCTGCAATCTAGAGGGAGGCAAGAATTCATACATATACAAATACAAATATACATATTGAAAATACAGATCCTTTTGAACTGATGTACCTTTAGGAATAATAAATTCCTGCCTCTTAGTACAACTGCGAGAGTTGGTAACAGACCAAAGCAATGAGTATTTTCCAAAATGCACATTTCATAAAAATAAACTCCACATAACTGCTAGAGAAGCTTCTGTCATATTTCTCCTTGTCTAGGCAAATTATAATTTTCTGACAGCCCTTGCATCGCAAAGAGTACATTTTTTTAAATTAAGACAATATATGGGAAGAAATTATGTCCATCCTCATTATTCAATCAAGTTGTTAAAGGCAAATGAACAATACAATTATTTAAACCATTAACATCATGCTGCTAACAATGTAAAGTATTACATGTACGAGATACAGAACTGTTTTCTTTTGGAAATATATTCTACTACTTCTGTTAAAAGAAAAAACCAAAAAACCACAACAATTGCTCTCTTCGTCTCTTAAATCCCCTTTTTTCCTTAAGGAAAATTACCATAAAAGTGAGAAAATATTTCCCTGTCACCTTGTAACTGCTATGAAAAACAAAACAAAACAAAAATAAAAGAAACAATCAAAAAAAGTAACATCTAAGCCCTTAGGAGCTCCTGGTCTTCAAAAGTGCAAAGTACATACGGTTCTAGTTGAAGTTAATAGGAGCTGCAGGTGACCAGCACTTCTGACTCGGAGGCCCCAAGCTACTGTACAAAGCACTGTCCCTTTGAAATTTCAGCCTAACATTTATCAGGAGCCGACTTGCTGAAGTGCTAGACATATGCATCCCTTTCCCCTCAAGTATTTACTTTTTTAAAGCACTGAACAGTTGTGGGAAACATGGCTATCCTGCAAACTTACAGCCCTAGTGAAACAGGAAGCAAGTACGAAAAAAATACCAACTCTAATCCTCACCAAGCACAAGCCTCCAGCCGTTGCACACCATGATATTTCTAGAGCTCTCATCTGCTGGGAACAGACTTGCTGTCTCACACTGACCTCAGCTGCTTTGCTCTTTTGTCCAGTTCCATTTAATTCCTCATTAAGCCATCCAGAAACATCAGTTAGGCTTTATTTCTGAAGCGTCAGCATACCTGCATAGAGAACCACATGGTGACTTCTTCGCTTTACTGCCAAGACCTGAAATCTGCCAGATAGCAACACATGGGACAATGGCCACCAGACAGCAAGGATGGAGAAATCAAAGCCCAGATAAAGCTCAGGGAAGCATAAAGGTAGTTGTGAACTGAATGTGTGCAACTGCAGCCCTAAATATTAGGAAAGAAAATGAAAAATATTAGCAATGCATGAACTGGGAAGGTAAAGTGACTCATTCCCAAGGTGATGGAGTAGCACACAGCGTATGGGTAAACAACAGGCACTAGTAACCATCTACCATTCAGGTCCCAGCACTGCTCTGCAACGCAACCTCCCAGCAGGCACTTCACTTCTCTCTGCTTCTGTCCCTCCTCACCTGTGTGAGCCTGCCTTATTTACATTGCTCATAAACTCTTGCAGGCAGGGACTCTCTCTTACTCTGGTTTTATATGCAGCTCAGCACAACAGAACTGCAGAGTCAGAGGCGGTCTGCAAACTGTAAAACACCATAAAAACACCTGGCTTAGGAAAAACAACTGCAATACCTGTACTTTAAAAAAAAAAAAAAAAAAAGTTGTGATGGTCAAAGGGCAGACCAAGCACCTCTTTGCCACTTGAGATTGTTAAAAAGGCAGCGCAAACTTACCTGACAGTCTCTCCTGAGGGCAAATGAGAATGTGGGAAAGAGAAGGAAGAAGATAAAATTCACTTATCTCTACCCCAGAACAGCTGACTAGCACAGAAAGAAAGTCACCCACTGAAGGTTACAAAATAATAAACAACTAATAATTTATTCCCTTTCTAAAAGGCCAGGAGAGATGAAGCATAAATGCAGTCTACTTCACTGCCTGTTGTTGGAGCATGGCAGTCATACTTCATTCCTCAACACACACTGTAAAATCACAATCTACATCTTTGTGGCCATTGGCACAGTTCCTTGTCATGCTTTAAAAATACCAATAATCTACCCTTGTTTATAGGGTTTTCGTGTATCCAAAACAAAACTCTTGGGACAGAAGAAGTTATCAGCATCAGGAATATAATCCATTTCTCTCCTATCTACAATGTACCTTTGAGTCAAACAAGCTGCAATTTTTTTAAAAATTCACTAATTCCAGCACAACAGTAAGGGAATTACATATGATAGTTTTACAAGCCAAGATGAGAGGAATAAAAAAATGACAACAAAAAACATCTAAAATAAGTCCTGGCAAGACACACAATGTCAGGCAAGAGAAAACCAAAGCTAGTTGGCTCTGATGATTCAGTGTCTATCAACTACTATTTAGCTGACACCTACCCCTAAAAAACTTCTTTGCTGTTCCCTTGCTGATTAACAGGGTTCTGTAGATTGGTAAAATTGTCCTGAAGGACTCAAATGCAGATTAGTCCTTACATGATGTTGATCAAATTGGGACAATCATTTAAAATACCCTTCCCATCATCACCTGAGAGGAGGTTCTATAGGTTGGGGGCTGTGGATGGGCACTGTTTGAAAGAGTTCTTCCCTCCATTACTTGGAAAGATGAAGTGGTGCTTTGCATCCATATCCAGGTGCCCACTAAGTTTATGTCTTCCGGAAAAATTTGGGCCAAGCACTGTTTAAGCATCTACAACAGTGCAAGTTAGGTCCTGATCTGCCCCTTACATCTGGTCATACATGACAAATGTCCTTTCCGCCCCACCAGGTGTCTTAGTAGGACTGCAGACAATCACCTTCCCAACCATTGAAATAACAGGGAATTCCTCTCCTCCAGAAAATGTGTCCTTTTACCCTGCCCCATTTTTCTTCTTCCCCAACAGAAAGAGTCAGGGACTAGAAGGTATGATGTTGAACTAGCTAGGCTGGTTCAGGCACTCATTTCAGGTAAGTGAATTTTCAAAGTGCTCTGTAATTCTGGATGCCTCATCAGTCGTATTGGGTCTGGCTTCAAATGTTTTTGAAACCTCTACCTGTTGGAGTTGTGAGTACTCAGCACTTCTGGATTACCAAAGATTAACATGTCACCTTCTGCAAATGTTTTCTGTTTATTTTCCCAGCTTTCCCTCCACTCTCACACCACTCACACTCTGTGTTTGATTATAAAGCAACAACAACATTCCCCACCTCCTGGTTCTGCCTGAAAAGAGAAGGTGTGGATGCTACATAAGTCTACCCCTGAACTCTCAATAATTCAGTATAGGCTTTTTGGAGGCTGAGGCCATTATTTGCATGCAGTCATCACACGAGCAAATAAGGTGTCTAAGGCACCTCTCAGAATGGACTCTGAAGATTACTTAATGTTTATACAACCCACTGAAAACTGAAATGATTGCTACATACTAAGTATTACCATTACCAGGGATCCATTTAAGTAAAAGCAGGGCCCAAAGTGAAAGAAACAAAACCTATTTCTTCTGCACAATTATTACCAGACTTAAGCATGCTAAAAACATCCAATAACCCATCTAACATAGTAAATTAATGTTCATGCTATTAAGTTTAGACAATCTTATGCTGAAAGCTTTTCAAACTACAGGAAATTGCACATTGCACAGGGACAACTGTCCACAATTACAGTGATTTTGTAAAGCGGCAGAGATACAAAGCAGCATATAACAAGCATGTAACACAGATAACAAGTTATGTGCAGGAGGGCCAGCAGTCTACAGCTTTCTCATGGCTGTTCCTGGAGATGGGTATTATAGCTCTAATCTCAAAATTTGAGATGACTCAGTGCATTGCACAACTGTATCTGTGAGGCAACAACAGTCAGGTGAGCTCAGCGTGTACCACTACTGCCATCCTGGAGTCATCATACATCAACCAGATTTATTATTATCATCCCATCTTGCACCACCAGCCAGCACCCGTAGTAATAGCACCATGTAAAAGGCCACATTTATTGAAAATATTTGGGTCAAGCCGTTTTTCTTCAGGATGCAAAAGCTCCAAAGAGATACAAAGAGCACAAACACAAAATCCAGCTAGTGCAATGCTCTTCCAGGCAGAAAGCTCCCAGCTGCTTTGCTAAAGGCCACAGCAATATGTCTGCTTTATGCTTGTTTTCATGAAGGATTGTTTAACGGTACTTAGTGCAGCTCTACCTTGACACAGTAAACGTTGTCTTAATACAGCCTAGGTAAAGCATTCAGCTGTCCAAGTCCTACTGCATGCTTTGTCAAACATCTGAAGGACTGCAGTGCCTCTGACTTTTTTCTGATGTCTTTCAGGCATATAGCAGCATTAAAGGCAGTTTCTGTGAATGCAAAACCAGGCAGGGACTTGTATAAGAGCCATCGGTCCTGTTCTTTGCCTTAATCATTGCACTGTTCACAGCTCTTTTCATCACCAGTCTCCCTTGGCTAAACAATTTCAGAAGTGTCATTTGCACACGAAACAAGTATATATTATACCATTCAGCTACATATGGTAGATTATCAGTTCATATGTATCAACTAAGCAGAACATCGACAGCTGTGTAGGCACATCTCAGCTGATACTAAAAGAAGTCTTGTCGGCAGTTTTGATCTTGAAGTAAATACACTGAAAAAAAACCCTTAACTCTAATTAGGCTGAAAGGCAGATACGATTTTCTGGAATGAGCACTAAATGAATGTTGCTGACAACACCATCTTTGCAAAATATCTTGTTTGGTTTGTCTTAAAAAGATAACATTTTAAAGATAAAAATATTCTGACCTACGAGTGCTACAACCCTGCTGTTTGTGTCTTTGCAAAAATATGAATTTTGTATTTTAAGCTGTGTTAGGCGTCATTAATATGAAATCACTATCTTGCATCACAGACATATTAGCTGAGCTCCAACTGACCTAATTAATTTTTAATATATCATAGTTTGTTAAAAGCTGAAGCTAGAGATCACCAACACAGCTCTGACACCCCTCTCATGAATCAG
>NW_009952263.1:3453844-3460161 GCF_000747805.2 Chaetura pelagica
GTAGGGAAAAGGTCATGTACTTACTAACTGGCACCAAACCAAATTTATCACTATAAAATGAGAACAGAAATGAAGACTGCATTTCCCATTATCCTTCTCTCTTTTTAACAGCATCCATCAGTTTGCAGGATACCAACAAGCAGAATTTATTTATATGCATGTCCCCCAATAAAAGGTCAGAGAGATGTGAGAAAGAGAAGAAATAAGGATTGCAGCCTTTGTCTATGTAAGAAGTAGCTCCTTCCCTTTAAAGCAAACGCAGCAGCAACAGCCTTTGAAGAGCAAAAGGAGAAACAATTCCCAACCACATAAAGAAACTAACAAGTCCCTTATATGGCTAAGAACTGCAATGCCATTTTTTTTTCCACAGATGGAAAAATTTGAACAAGAGGGGAAAATAGAGCAAACTTTAAACAGGCAGTTCTCTGAGCACCAGGGAATTCACACAGGCACATCATTTCAGATTTAAGAACTGCCAAATACTTTCTTCTTTAAAGGGAAGGAGGACATTACACCAGGTGAGTCCCTGAAATCGGTATTTTATATTTCAACTCTCCTGCTGTAACTATGGATACCTAGCTTTAAAAACCTTTTGTGATGCAGCGGTACACCAGGCTCCCTTATCTCCTCCTTTGGTGAAAACCTCCATCTGAAGTCCCCTAATCTCCTTTTATCTCCCAGGTCACCAATGCTTCACCTAAAGGTTTCACCAGCTCTGGCATCGCGTGTCCAGAACAACCCTCTTCTCTATCTACTGCATCTTCAGTCTGCCTCTCACACTCTGGTAACCCCACAGGGGAAGGCTGCCAGCTTCTCACCCAGGAGGGCAACTAGATTGCATCACGTGTTGTTTCAAATAACCAGAGTTTCTCACAAGCAAGTCAAATGGGACTCAATGGTTGATCCAGCCTTGCCACCTCCTGTTGGTGCAGGGCTGTGCAGAAAGGTCAGACTCCTGCACAGCATCGATACAGAACTTTGCATGTCTCAGCCTGACCAGTCTCTAAATATATCTGGGCAGAGGAAGGGCTATGAAAGGGGGTGGGGGAAGGGAACGGGACAGAAGCCAAATGAGCAATCAGTTAAATAAAACAACACCATGCCGGTCCACCCGTAAGGCTCTCCTGCTCTTCTCTGCCATGCTCTGAACAGTGTATGCAGAGTATTCAAGTGCAGCTTCAGCATTTAACCTATTAATGCAAAGGCACAGAACAAGAAAAAAACTGCTGCCTGATTTAAACTTGGAGAGAGGGGGGATACAAATCTGTTGGACAACTTTTCTTATTTGAATCACGCAGAAGTGACATCACTTCCACTACAAGACAGCCCATAAATCATCATCAGCCACATGGTACCATCCATAAAACATGTCATGGAGAACCTAACATGAAGCAAAGTATCACAGAGTTTTACATCATAAACATGCAACCTTATGCATCTTTGGACTTCTATTATGATCTATATTAGTAAAGTGGTTTACTTCACACATTTGCATCTGAACAAAGTCAATACAATTGAAATAGAAGAACCCTTATAGAAAATCTGTGCAAACAATTTCTTCTGCATAAATTTACCAAAAAATGAAACAATAATGTAAATACTTATCTTTTAAATAAATGACCATGTTTGATACTGAAGTTGAAGAAATAAGCAGAGAGGGAATTTATTCCCACCATGGTCGGAAGCAACCAAGCAAGGTCAGAAAGAATCAAGGAAGACAAGAATGGAAGAATAAAAAAAAGAAGTCTTTGCATTCAAAAGTAGAAAAAAAAATAATCCTTTCTTCTTATTTGACAGTGTCAGACATTACAGCTAATAAAAACTTCTTGGCACAGAGATTAGACTTTACTATAAACCAACAAAATCAAGAAGACAGTACAGCTGAAGAATTCAAGAGGAGCCTCCAACCTGGGAGTACACATAGGACAAGCAACCTTTGCGTTGTTTCTTCATTTAGAAACACTGTATCCTCAGAAAAGTCCTACACAGAAAACTGACTTGTTTCAAATTTCAAAGAGGCTACACAGTACTTTTATCTTAAGAATGATATAAATAAAGGCAAACTCAGCTCTCCCATCCATCCTTTTAATTTTTGTGGATTAACCATGCTTACTCTCTCTAAGAAATTGCTAATCTTCATTACAGGCACCAGGCACCATGTGAGACATCTCCTGTGGCAATCAGACTTGCACTGCTTATAAACCTTGTCTCAACTGTGGCAAAGAAACAGACAGAAAGGCAAAGCATCTCTTTTTTTGCTGCTACACTTAAATAATGTTAAATAGAAATTACAGCCACAGAAAACCCAAAATGCTGTCAAGTAGCAGATGAGGTATGTCCTCACCCACTTCTACAATGCAGAATCATTTTGATAGACAGTTCTTATTTCTTTTGTGATCTGAATTTATATATTTATTTTAAGCCTGCATGTTGATTAGTTGTCCTGGTTTTGCCATGGAGAAATGCATGTACTTTGTGGGCCTGATTCTACCTTACTGAAGACAACTGAAGCTGTTTCGCTGATTTTTCAAGGGAAGCAAAACACATTCCTTTTGCTATAAATTCTCTTCAATAATATTATTGTTAATCAGCTACTTAAAATATTGGTATGCTTTTCTGTGTCAGTAGACACCACTCTCAGGCTGATACCTGGCACAGTTAGAGTAGCTCTGTGTAAATGTACTTACTTCCAAACTTCCCACCAATCAGTCAGTCAATCTTGCCCATATGAGTGGGAAAGAGATTGTAAGTGTTTGTGCGGTGATGTTTCACAATATAAGCTGCGACAATACCTGCATAAATCACTGTTCTCTGTCTCTCTTCTCTGCCCATCTGCAGCTTTTGGTATGGAACAACTATATCATAAAAGCTCTTATTCACACATGCTTTTGATATTACACTATTTAACCACATACAGCTGTAGCTGATGAGACTGTTACAAAACACAATTTTAAAGCAGCACTGGAAACAAGTTCTGGAGACACATCAACCATTTTCCTCTACATAAAATTTCTAACAGTAAAAGACTTTTCTTCAAGAAAAAAAAAAAAAAAAAAAAAGAAAAAACACAAAAAAAAAAACCAAACACAACAAAAAAAAACAATTTTTTTTTTTTTTTTTTTTTAAATCTACTTCTCTTCCTGGACACTCCAGAATGGGCTTGTTTGCAAGTGAACTCAGAGTCCCTGCCTGGAATATAGATAGTGATAAACCCACTTCCTACACACACACACACAAAAAAAATAAAATAAAAAAAATAAAAAATCCTGCTTACAATTATATGCAAAGAGAACACTATCCGGGCTACTTGGTGCAAGACCTGAAATGAACTCAGGCATCCTACTTTACTTGGAACACATCTTTTCTTATCTGGTTTTTAATTCACAGAAATTTAAGAACTGATTATTTTTACCAACACACTCAAAGTGCAAACATACCATCATGCTTACTTTGAAAGACTCTCATGCATTAAAAACCCAACTAGTCCAGATCTCAAGCACTGTACTTTACTTTTGAAGGTGCACCTTACATCAGGCATTCAGATCATAACTATTAACACATAGCATATGCCACAGCAAGATCTGTGAAGCCTATTCTGGCAAATGCTTGTAACTTCCGTCTTTTGTTACAGAAGTAAAATATATGTTTTCAAAATAAATCTCCATGGCATACAGTAACACACAAATGTTCAAAAGAGTTAAAATTTGAACTTTCCCACAGTTCTTTTGTTGTTTTAATTTAAACAGAGTTGCATTGAGACAACACAGAAAAAAGATCAACTAAGAAATTCAACATTGTTTTAATGTGTTTCGTGGTGTCTCTTAGAGCAGCAACAGTATTTTTATCCAGGCATGAAAGGTTAAATGGCAAATAGAAATGGAAAACAAACACATTCATATAATTCTGCATTTTTCAGAGGAACATAATTTTTTATCTACCTTACTGTTCAAAGCAACTGGTAAAAACTAGAGCTAGATACCAATATTACTATAAAATTACAGCCAGATTTAAATATTTTTAAATAAGAATTAAGCCAATTCCTCTTTCTTTCAGGAAGCTCTGGGAGGCATCTAAAACACGCTGCAATCAAACGGGCTGAGTGCGAACGATCTTCATTCCTAGAAATGCATTTCTCTATTTGCAAGTGTTTGCCTTTACTTTGGCACAATCACATGGGCTCCAGCTAGACTTTTGAGCTCTGGCAGCAATCCAAGCTGCAGATGGTTGGAAATGCAGCCTGAAATCAGTGTGTGGTTGATGAATTACTCCTTACACCTGACCCCTGCTTCACACCAGGCACCAAATACAATCTGAACACTACCAGCCAGAGAAGCCCTGTCAGGCATCTCCGTATCTGGAACCTTTCCTTCAAGGCCTTCTGTATGGCCAGATGGCCAAAAACTGGGGAATGCAGTAAACTCACTCAACAGAAACGTGAGTGGCAAAAGAGCATAGGATTGGTAGGTACAAGGTGAAGAGAGACAAGAGCTTTGCACCAATTACAAAAATATGCTTTCTAAAAGAGGCTGATGGAGCAAGGAGGGAGGCATGCTCATGGCATGGAACTGAAAGAGGTCCCCAGTTCCTCCATGTCAAGGAATGTCCTAAAAATGGCAAAAAGGAAACAGAACACACGCACGCAAACCTGTACCCATAAAATTACTTTATTGAGCTAAAACTTAGTACACCTGTTTGCATTTCCAAATTGCTTATTCCTCAGCTGGGGCATGCATCTATCACTTCACAGACATGCTCATTAAGCCACTCTTGCCTGCAGGCCAGCCTGCACACTTTCTACATCCACAGAAACAGGGTTTTATTCATATGGGTGTTGGGAAATTGCACTTCTTTTTTGCATGTGTTCACACGTGCATCAGGCATACAGAGATGAAGAGGTATTGTGGTTACAGTAAACACCACCTCTCTGTTCAGGGTATTTCAGCCTTCTGGACTGGATAACAGAGTCAACACTATGAGAGTTAAACTACCAAACCCGAACCATGACTAATAGGTAGGAAATATCTGGAGAACACATGAAAGCAAAATGCATGGAAATAGCTGCTAAACTGGCACATTTTTACCCCAAATGCAGGTACAGTTATCATACACCAAACAAATCCTGTTGGTAAATAACTGTGGAACCTCCTTCTTTCTACCCAAGTGATGCAGATTTTTTTCAGTGGACTGCAGAGAAAACTTACTCGAGTGCTAAGTCTAATCCTAAGCTGCAAAGATAAAATACAGCATCTACTGAAGAAACTCTTTCAAATATATTAAAATAGGTTTGTTGATTTCACCCTCCCCCTTTTTTTTGTATCATTCATGGTTCTTATTCTTTTCCTCCATGCATAACAGCAAAGATAAAAGAATTTGCTTTGGCAAGCAAGAAACTAAAGAAAGAAATTCAGACCACAATACAAGATTTGGCATCATTACCATTTCATATGGGACAATTTACCACATTCTCCTGTAAACCAGTTGCTCGGGTACTTACAGCATCAGCAAGGAAACATCTAAGGAAATTCACTTAGCATCACAAAATAAATAACTACTATACAGTCTTGTCAGATATTTATTAGCTGAACCACCTCCATGCAAAATTCTTTGCAGCAAGAACATGAGACTATCCTTCAATTAAAACAGTAACCAATAATGTTTATTCTGATATAAATTCCTTGGACAGCTGGACTTTGCTCTTAGGATCTGCCTAAAGAAGTTCTGACACCTACTTTCAAACTGCAGTTGACAAACAGCGTCATGCCAAAATGAGAAAAACAAGGTTATGCCTTTCCTCAAACCCAGTGCTTGTCCTCAAGAAACATTAAATTCCTTGCAATTGGCTCTTAAAAAAAAAAAATTGACCTCCCCACCCTATTCAATTTTGGATAACAAAGGGTTTGTCTAAACCTGCAATTAAAGTTTTAGCTTCAGTGGTGGCATCTGATAATGAAGGAGCACAAGTAAATTGAATAATAGGAGTGCGTGCTTCATGTTACACAAAAGGCCACGGAACACTAAAAATTTCAAGCAACCAGACAAACATACGGAATCCATTTTTTCTATTTATAATCCCATTACCCATATAGCTATTCATTTACACCACTTCTGCACAACAACATGCTAGCTATGTTAGAAGACACAGAGCGTAGCCTGGGCTCTTGCGCAGCTCCGTGCTCCCCCGCGAGAAGGACGTGATGTACAGTAACACAGTCCTTCCCAAAGAAGAGCTGAGACAACTTCACCAAACAGGCAAAGCAAAAGCAGCACTGCACCCCAATACATGAGGGAACACAAATTTCCAGACTTTGCCTGCTGAA
>NW_009952263.1:3460757-3463381 GCF_000747805.2 Chaetura pelagica
CACTCTACATTTCACAAGCTGTAAGCAAATGCCTTAAGAAAGCCTAGAATTTCTTTCTTAATTACAAATGAATGCACACCCCCCCAGCGTGCATGACTATGAGCATAAAAACACATTCTTTCTGTGGAGCTGAATCCTACCATGCTCGGTACAAAGAGCAGTTTGGGGAAAATAAAAAGCTGGAGTTCACAGGACGGCTGGAATCATACTGAGGTTTATTAGTATGTGTTGCTGCAACAGGCATGATAAAAGATACAGCTCTCCACCACAATGTTATACGATTACCCGACTATTTAGCTTTAGACATACAATGGATCTAACTGCTTTAAAATGTACCAGAAGCTGATGGCCAGCTTTAAGGTAACAAAATCCAGATGCTGCCTGTCTGCACTACTCTAAACTCTTAAGTTCTATACTAGAGAAATACTTGTGTGTGTGTGCACATATACATGTGTCTCTATGTGTTTGTTATTTAGGGGGTTTTTGTACAAACTTAAGTGTGGAGAAAGGAAAAAAAAAAAAAAAAAAGAAAAATTAATACCACATAAAATACACCACCAATTGGTAATTTTACCTGTCCTTACAGCAACAGTGCACATGTGCAAAGACAGACACATGACTTTTCACGGGGTTGATAATTTTATGTATCGGCTATAAAAGTGCATTTAATTTCTTTTTTAAAGCATCAGGTTAAGAAAAATTGAGAAGCTATTGTTAGTATTTTAAGCTCAAATACAAGGTTAATTTCCTCAAAAAGCTTGTTTTATGAAGTTAAAAAAAAAAGCAAGAAAGGAAAAAAAAACTCACAACTGTCGAATTGGTAAGCTATGTGAGTAAAAGGCAAGGAATGTTCAATATTTCTCTTCCAATACTAGAGGCTATTGTTCTTTTAAAAAAACACCATCAATTGCTTCATGTCCTTGGCTTGCCAGGTTTTGAGGAATAGCATCAGTGTGTGTCCCCCAGTCCCCCAAACAGTTAAAGCTATGGGCAATATTGCAGTCAAGCTAGTGACAGGCTGCTGCTACAACAGCAACAATACACACTAAATGGTCACAAAGGTAAAAAGCAATTTGGATCGACCTTGAAAGGAAGGAAATAAAAAACCCACAAAAAACCCCAATAAAAATCATGCCAAAATACAAAATTTAAAAAAGGCTAAATTTTATATATATTGAAAAATAAAATCTGCACAATATAGTCAAAGAAACAGCAAAGCAAAGAAGCAGGAGATAACCCTGCCATGAATTACAAGGCTGTAATCATATTGAGTGGTTCTGGTGTCATCACAACTCCAACCAGCCTGAATTACAGTTTTGACAATTAGTTAATTTATATAATGCAGTAGTCAGGCTGTAAACGTTAACAGGGAAGTAATTTTATTAACACAGAATTGTAACTTATCTTTTCAGAACTGCAGCCAGATCAACATTCTCCAAACCAAAAGTCTGGAGGAGTCAGCCTCCCCTGTGGCCCTTCACCACACACAGACACACGTCAAATGTCCCATGTGTTAAATTTGCCACAGAAGCACCATGTGTGTATGCGTGTAGGCAGCAACGTACACACGTGTGTGCACCCTGCCTACTTTTTTTCCTCCCTAAAGGACATTAGTTTATGGATTGAAACTGTTAATCTGTGGCTGTGAGGTCATACTTCAGAACAGTACGAACTCTTATTTGTTTATTTATTTATTCATACAGTGTTCTAACAGGGTTTGCAAACTTTTAGTTTAGGGATTTCTTTTGTTACTGTCCCTTGGTCACACAGGAAATCTTTTCGGAGCACAGACTGTTACACAATGGCAAGAGAAAAATAAAGCTTGAATTAACTAACTCATGGCCAGGTAGCATCGACTTTACCCAACTTCGGGAGATGCAGGCCTGTTTTCTAGTCTGCTGGCATTATAAAAATTATTAAGGAAAAAGGAAGGGTCTCCAGCTGGATACGCTCTCCAGAAGTAGATACTCTGTATTTCTAGCCCTTTTCCGTGCAACAGCGTACAGCCGTATCATCCTCAATATTTAATGAAATATTAAAAGCAGTGCACTGAAACAAACTCCACCAGCTTCGCAGTCGGTTAGGTCCGAGCTCTCCTTCAAGCTCCACAGCATCTCCTCCTCAGCTGGTTAAAAGTTTTGAGTTGCTACAGACAGCTTTTCCTACAGCAAAATGCTTTTAGGCTCCGAACGAACCGTGGAGATCACTGGAAGAGACACCAACGCAGCGAGTGTTCCGTGCCTGATGCTGTCCAGAGCAATCCTTGCCCTGTGCCACAACAAACACGCTACCTGCCCGGCGGTACGACAGCGTTAACAGCACCGCTCTCCCCATACAGTAAAAGGAATTAGCCGACGCCAGCAGCCCTCGGGGGAAAAAAAAACTAAATAAAAAAATAAAGAAAGCAAAGAAAGAAATGAAGGCGAGGGCAGACTGTGCCCTTCCTGCCTCTCTCACGCCTGCTTTCTGCCTCCCAGCTCGCCTCTGCGTGACGCCGAACCCGAAGAAGCGAGGGAAGAACCGCCCCAGAGAAGCGGCGAGCCCGCAGCTCGCCCCGCTCCGCTCTCCATCCCCCGCCAAGCCCGGCCCCGCCGGCCCCTACCTTGGCTTGGGGGGAGTGGGGG
>NW_009952263.1:3464279-3464700 GCF_000747805.2 Chaetura pelagica
CGGGCGGGGGGTTGGGTAGACAAGCCCTGCGCCGCATTTACGTATTTATTCATTTAAGAAACAAGAACGGAAAGGTCACGGAGCCCGGTCGCCGAGCAGGGGAGTGGTTGTCCTCCCTGTGAGGCCCCCTCAGAAAACTCCTCCGTGCCGCCGTCCGGCACTCGGAGGAGAGGCGACCCGGGGCGGTACATGCTAAATACATACTTTATGCGACCGCTTATATAAGACTCGGCTTATTTAAAGTTGGAACAAAATGGAGGCAGAGGGTAAAGAGGAAACTCGCCCGGCCTGCCTTACGGGTGACTTTGAGCCAGGCGTGTGAAAATAGCACAGGGCCACAAAAGTTCCCTGCGGCTCCGTTCCCACCTCCCAGAACGGCCGTGCTCCCCTGGCCGCGGCAGCCGCCGGGGCCCGGTGAGGG
>NW_009952263.1:3464846-3476650 GCF_000747805.2 Chaetura pelagica
CGGGCGGGGGGTTGGGTAGACAAGCCCTGCGCCGCATTTACGTATTTATTCATTTAAGGAACAAGAACGGAAAGGTCACGGAGCCCGGTCGCCGAGCAGGGGAGTGGTTGTCCTCCCTGTGAGGCCCCCTCAGAAAACTCCTCCGTGCCGCCGTCCGGCACTCGGAGGAGAGGCGACCCGGGGCGGTACATGCTAAATACATACTTTATGCGACCGCTTATATAAGACTCGGCTTATTTAAAGTTGGAACAAAATGGAGGCAGAGGGTAAAGAGGAAACTCGCCCGGCCTGCCTTACGGGTGACTTTGAGCCAGGCGTGTGAAAATAGCACAGGGCCACAAAAGTTCCCTGCGGCTCCGTTCCCACCTCCCAGAACGGCCGTGCTCCCCTGGCCGCGGCAGCAGCCGGGCCCAGGTGAGGGCCAGGTGTGGCACCAGAGCCCCCGCACCTGCCACAAATCCCAGGCCTGCTGGACTTGTGTCAGCATACGGCTCCCAAATATTTATCCTCCGAAAGACCCGAAGGAAGAGCACGTCTTCCAACAGGACTATAAATCACCCGCAAGAAAGTGCGCGGATAACAGAACGTTTCCTCTTGTACACAAATCCCAGCATTTCTCCGTTTTTTTTTAAATCACTTATTCCTTTTAACACGTCGTCAGATTCCTGGGCCTTTCTATAGTGGCTTTGCCTATTTATAAATTTGTGGGGGGAAAAATGTGGGGCAGCGGTTTCTTTTTGTTTTTATTTAAATCATCGGTAGTATTGCAGCGGGATCGTCAGCTGCTGTATTATCAACCAAATTGCTCCAGGGGAAAAAAAATAAATATTAAATTATAAAAAGAATTTCTTTAAAGGGACACTTCTCAAGGCTGGTTGAGCTAAAATTAGACTTGCCAGCTGTGTTTTGGTTTGTGGGCACGTGCTTGCACGACAGGAACATGGAAATACCACGCTTTAGTCTCAGTTTGCCGTTCTTGTAAGCAGAAGGTTTTCTTATGGATTCCTATAACTGACCCATAACCAGTTAGTTGATGAGCAAAAGAAAGCAGCTGAAGGAAATGGGCAATATGGCAAGCCATACATGTGCCCAAAATCCTGCCTATACATCCGAGTATACTGCACAGATACACTGTGCTTTTATCACCAGGCATTAATAACTAGTAATTATTGGCGTTTAAGGAGCAGTCCTGTGCCACAGAGTAGGAACAAGGTGCCACTCTTACAGAAGTATTTGCCCTGTGTTTCAGGAGAAAAACTTTTGCAGAACTCTTGCTCTGATTCCGGAGCACTGCACCGGCATTAACCAGGCACTCTGGCTCATCTGGAGGAGCACTGTGAAGCACTACCAACACCCCAGCTTCCAAACCTGCCAAAACAGATTTAAAAAGAGGCCAGGCTGGGTAAACTATGGAGTATTTTCAATTCCTCCTGAAGTCCAAGCTGCCCAGTACTGTGTGGTGCCTCAGAAGCTCAGCAGATGACTAACGAAGAAATACAGCAACGAGAAGAGAAGCCTGCAATGCTCAGCTCCCAGCCCTGTGCTGGGTTTATATTACTTCTCAGCTTAAAATACGCTGCCTCTCTTGGTAGTGTGTGATACTCCAGTGATACTCTTGCTTACACTCTTTTTTCTCCCCCCTACTCTCCCCCGCTTTCCTCGAGGGTAAAATAGACTGTTTGAGGGTTGGTATCTGTAGAACTGAATAGTGATTACTTGACGGAAGGTGATACTTTGAGCCTGACAATTTTCAGATCGTTCTTTCAACTGCCAGAATTAAGTTGTTGTGCTTCTCTCCCCACCTTCTCACTTCTCCCTCAGGATATTAACACAGTTTTTCTTGCTAAGCAGTTTGCTTGTAGAAGTGGATGTAACCAGATTTGGCGAAAGAAAGAACCTATGTGTACAGGGTGAAAGAAAAAAGAAATACTAAGGAGGCAGAGAAACGCATATTCAGATCTATCTGAACATGCGAGGTTTGCTGTGGCCATTATTTTAAGTCCAGGAAGAACCATTTTGGCTATGTCACCTGACCACTGTATTTCACATCATACTATAACATTTCAACACGAGATTTCCACACACATCCCTTCAGACGCACTGGCCAGTAGTGCCAGCAGGAAAAAAGAACAACTAGGAAAAGGTCAGGAGCTGCAGGAGAAGCCGGATTGTTATCGGAGTGCGTAACACCTCCTCCTTCCTTCTGCTTTCTCCCAGTCTTAAGTATGCAGATGGTTTGGATTTCCCTTTTAACCTTTGTAATCCTGACAAGGTGCTGAGCAGTCTGTGCTGTTTGTTCCGAGTGCACAGCTCCTTGCATGATTGAGCCTTCAGAGATGCAAGACAGTGTAGAGGCAGCAAAACCGGGAATTTGATAAAAAAGAGTGGGGGGCCAAGGGGAGAAGGCAGGAGGCAATATAGCATAGCAAAAATGCAAATGAACAGCCACAAAGGCAGATTTAGATAGCACACAGCCTCTGAACAAATGCTAGCACTGGAAAATGGAAAATTTCCATTTGCAAAATACAGACATCAAAAAGATCATCTGTGACTCGGGAGCACACTGTTTAAATAGAATCCCCTTCATTTTCTGGCCTGTGCATTTGAATAACCAAATCCACTTGCAAACTGAAATAGCAGTTTGCCTACCGAGTGTTAAGTATAAATGTTCCTCAAAAGAAAAGACAAGCTGTTCGATCCTAGCGAGCAACAGTGAGCAAACTTGACAACTTTTTTTCCTCCTATCAGAGGCTCATTACTAAGCCCAAGCCAGACCCACTTGTGGGAACCCAGCGAGTGAGCCACGTCCCAGTGCACCTGGCAAGGCACTGCTGCCACTGTTGTCACTGACCTGGGGGAAGATTCACAAGACAGGTGAGCAACAAGAATCTCTTCAATTTAGAAATGAAATAGAATAAATGGGAACAAATCAACTGTAAAACAGACAGCCAAATACATCTGAAGGCAGGCGCCAAAGGATATTAACTCAGCAACAACTAAAACTGTGGAGAAGAAACCTGGAGTTAACTGACAGGAAAAAAAAAAAAAAAAAAAAAAAAAGAAAGAGAATGCTTCTCCTGGCAGCCCCAAGTACAGAAATTGCATATGTTTGGATGTATTTTTACCTTTCATAAAATGCAGATTTCTTCATTCACAAAAAGTGAGTTAATAGAAAAAGCAGATGCCTAGTAGAAGAACGTAATTGTTCTTCTTTGCTAAAATACACTTCTACATACACTTCTTTCTTTTTTATGTTGTGGTTTTTTTTAAGTAAGCTTTTTACCTATCATATGAAAACCTTTGAAAGTCACAGGTCACAGAATCAGGGAATAATTAAAATATTTTCTAGCTCCTTGCTCTCAAAAAGAAGCAAAACGTATTTTAGAAGTATTAACTCTTGACAAAATGATGTCAAAATTGTCTAAGTCAGGACTAGGGCAAATTTGCTCATATCAGAATCTTGCTATTTAATAGTTCATTTCTCAAGCTGGTTTGCCTAAGGATAGCTAACTGAATTTCCAGTAAGCAATATGTCCTGGTGCAACCATCAGTAAAGCATGAGATAACCATGGAGGAGATGGGGGAAAAAAGACACAGAGGAACAAAACACTTAGCCTAACAACGACAGCTTAACAAGTGCCTGGTAGTGACAAAATCTCTGCAATGTGGGGGATGCCACCATTATCAGATATCCTCCTCTCACACAGGAGACCGAACACCACTGAGGGTGGCTTTCCCCACATACGCATACCTCCCACCTGCATGAAAAACTGGCCATGTTTGCCCTCCACACTTCAGTGCTAACCGTTTCAGCACCATGAAGTCCAGAATTAGGCAGATGGCCCGGAGAAAATCTGGAAGAATTAATGTATGAGATTTGGGACAACAGGAAAGGCTTGAAAACTAGCTATCATTACATTTCATTATTTTTCACTTTATCTTCTGTCTTTATACTATGTCTCAAGTATTTCCATTGCTCTACTTTTAACCCAATCCTAAAGGAAATACTCAGACAGAAGCAGAGAGAAAAATGTGGGGAACAACAGAACAACAGTGAACATCCACTGATACCAAATTGTGTCTTCCATTGGATATAATCTCTTACCTGCAAAAGCAAATGAAACTAGCAGCTGGCTGCACAGATAGCCCAAAGCTGTGCACTGAAGTCCTCTTAATGGATAGTGGATGTTAATGGATACAACCAAAAAAAGTAATATTATCTTATTTTTTTTGTCTGCAGTCTGTTTCTCACAACAGTGATGCCCCAGTTGTTGCAAAAAATGGTGGGTTCTTCTCACAAACCCTCAATGTGTGGTAAAGGCTGAAGCTAATATGATTGATGGGGAGAAGGACCAGTACTCTCTTTCAGTTCTGGTGGAGGCTCATGAGGAGAGAAAGTGATGCAATGGCAGAGAAATGCAATCTGAAGAAACAGGAGAGGAACCATTTGCTGTAGCATATCACTGCTATACCGTTAAACAGGATCCCATAGCAATAATTTAGGGCTTTCAGAAAACAACAGGATTTTGCACAGGTTAGAAGGTGTGCCTTTCAAAGGTTATATTTTCTATAGCAACTCCACATCACAAGTTAGTAAATACCGTGTCAGTTCTTGAGTTTTAACTCTTAAGATAAAAAGGGCAAACAAACCCCCACACATTAAAAGGACTAACTGAGGCCATTTGACTCTCACAGCATAATAACTTAATACTACCAGCATTAGATGCAGTACAATTTCAGAGGGAAAATGTTCCACTTCCCACCTTCCTCCCTCCAAAGTCTTGCTTACTAGTCACTTTCCCCACCCCTCTGTTTACTTAAAATCAGATTGCAATCAGGGAACATGGGAATTTTTTTGTTACGGAAGTTTATTTCTGAAGGTAATGGGGGGACGTAAATATGTCGCCTGTTTACTGAGGCTCATAAACACATAAGAACACAGGCAATTAATTGTCACTGAGAGACTTGCAGCAAACACAGAAAATCCTAGCTTTTTAGGGCATGTTTAACTAAATGTTCACCCATCATGTACTGAATTACTTAGTGAGATATTAATTTTGTGCTCCAGCTGAGGGTAATCACAGAACAAACGGGTATTATTCAAGTTGCTCTATGAAATTATAGCAAGGGTAAGCTTAAGAACAAAGGCCAGCAGGAGTCGAGCCTCTCGACTTGAAAGGAATTATCTTTTCCTCTAATTGAAGTGAGGGCTGTTTTGTTTTGTTTTTTGTTTCCTTCCTCTTCCTAAATTTCCAACAACACTCCTTGGCAAAAGGTCTCCTTGCAACAAGGCTATCATGGTTAAAGCATTGGAGTAGGTGCTCATGAGCCTGGGAAAGCTTACTAGTGTAATTGCACCAGCATCCTCAACAGCGAGAGCTACACCCACCTAAAGCCTCGTGTGGGCATTTTTACCCAGGAGCAATGATGCTGGTAAATGCCCCTATTAACATAAGTCCAGGAAGACTAGAAGTCTGGGTCCTGTTTTCTTGGTGATGCTGTCCCTGACTTAATGCTGTGACCTTGAACAAACCACTTCTCCCTCTCCCTCCCTTCTGGCTCTATCTCACGAGCTTCAACTGGAAGCTCTTTGTGGTGAGAACAATCTCTATGGGAAGCTTGATTTTGGTTGGGCACCAAAACAAGGCATCATCAGAAATCTGTAATAATGTATGGAAACAGTTTTTCCTTCCACCATCCAGACAGCTGCTATTAGAGAACTCACAGGCTGTGGCATTTTTCTGCATGGGAAAAAGTTAACAATAGGCAAGAGTGAAGGGTCATCTCAGGCTAAATTCCATCACTATCAAATATACTTTCTGCTTTCTCCTTACTTATCCTCCCTAGCATGCCAAGACACATTTCTTCTTGTCTTTTTCCTATCTGGCAGGCTTATTTACCCACTAAATAGCTCTTCATCTAATGCTGGCTGTAAAGAAGGCCTACGGGAGCCTTTGATAATAATTTTAATTTCATCTGCTAGTAGACCCCTTCTAAAAAGCAGTTAATTAATTAATTAATTAGGGCAATACCCTGGCAATTTAACCCAGAACTTAACTCAAAGGTCTTTGTAAAAAAAATTTTCATTACAGCTATTGTAAATGTTATAGAATCATAGAATCATAGAACTATTCAGGTTGGAAAAGCCCCTTGGGATCACTGAGTCCAACAATCATCCCTACTCTACAAAGTTCTCCCCTAAACCATACCCACCAAGACCACATCCAAACAACCCTTAAACACATCTAGGGGTGGTGACTCAACCACCCTCCTGGGTAGCCTATTCCAGTGTCTGACCACTCTCTCTGTGAAGAAATTTTTCCTAATGTCCAATCTAAGCCTGCCCTGTTGCAGCTTCAAGCCATTCCCTCTTGTTCTGTTGCTAATTACTTGTGAGAAGAGACCAGCACCAACCTCTCTACAATGACCTTTCAGGTAGTTGTAGAGACTGATGAGGTCTCCCCTCAGCCTCCTCTTCCTCAAACTAAACATTCCCAGCTCCTTCAATTGTTTTTCATAAGATTTATTCTCTAGGCCCTTCACCAGCTTCATTGCCCTCCTCTGTACTCGCTCCAGCACCTCGATATCTCTCTTGAATGGAGGTGCCCAAAACTGGATGCAATACTCCAGGTGTGGCCTCACCACTTTTGGTGAAATCTTAAAATATTACCTTTTTTCAGTGTAGTTCAATTTTTATTAATTTTTTTTCATACAAAGTCTGCCTTGACCCTTCTGCAGTAAAATTTGCCCTACTCGGTCTCTCTGAAAAAGGAAAAATCAGAATCTAAACCCAAATCTCTAGCATGTTTTCAACAATTTCTTCAGCAAAACTTCTCTTTTTCTCTACACATGTTGGAAAATACTTAGGAAATATACAGGAGCAATATCAGTATTTAAATTAGTCTCTAGGGAAATGTGTTCATCAGTTGTTTGTTTTTAATTGAAATTCATGACTGGGAAGAGCAATCTGCACTTTAACTTGCTCCAGTAAGTCCTACAGTAATTCAGAGTCTATTCAGTCCAAAGTATTTTAAAAATAAAGAAAAAACACAGGTTATAAGAAACTGTAATCTTTGGCCATAATAGAATGCTATTCTTCTCCTTCTCACCTAAACACAATTGGGAGGTGAAGTGGAAAGCGCATAAAAACACTTACTAGGACCTCTAGTGCCTTGTTATCAACACATAAAACTTTCCCGTGACAGTACAAGAAAAATTACGTGTCCACCAAATACGGAATAAAAAGATTGTGCGTAGCGATTCCCAGCGGAGGGGAAATTTTTGGCTCTTAAATTCTGTCTCGCCCAGATAGGGGGAAAATGCATAGCAAATGGAGAAGGACAGTACTGGGAGTTGGGTAAAAAGTTCCACATGCAGATAAGATGGAGACTTGAACCAATTTTCTATTTTTCAAAGCAGTTCACTCTTTGATAGGAATAATGGCATTTTTTGTAACGGACAGCCTCCATTTGCCACAGAACCAATGCAACCTGCTGTGCAAAATCAAACCTTATGTCACACCAGATTACTGTCCATCATAACCTAAGAAAATGTATTGAACCGAATACATTTGGTTCAGGAAATCTGTATTTCATCAGCTGCAGTATAGCTCATTGTCCATGAAAAAATACCAAGTCCATTCTTAACAGAGCACACCGTGAAAATGTTTAACCTCCCAATCTGATACTTGTCAACTTTCCAGAGCAAAAAGGGGGGTGATACCTGACATCTAACAAAACAGAGTTAGGACTGTCACTTTCCTGTACCAGAGAATACCATTTCCTGCAAACGGACAAATGCTAATTATAAATCAAATCTGCCCTTTTTTTTTTCTGTACCATTTTTTTCTCTTCCTTCCTCTCATCCCCTGTGCATCTTTTCTTCAGTCTTGTTCATCAACTATCTTTTGCCTTCAGAAAAATCTCATCAAATATCTACCTTCTCTTTCATCCAAAAAGTTATCTCTTCTGAGAATAATTTGCCTGCCTTCTTTTATATATTCCAGATGGAGTTTTTAATAAAGCACAGGGACTCCCAGCTACTGTATTTTTATTAAGTTACGGTGGAAACTTTATAATGATTTCTATTCACATTCAGCAAACACTCTTCCCTATTGTTCTACCCTATTCACCTTTCCCAACATCCTATTCCCAAATAATTTTTACTCTGTAATCTTTCATCCATTTTGTCTCCTCTATATTCCTGTCCCCACCTGACCTCTATCTTGCCAGCAAAAGTACTTTCCTTTTTTTAACGTTTTCTCTGTATTTTTTTTGTTGCCCTGATTCCTCAGTCACAGGTGCTTTAGGCTCAAAAACATTAACAGGGAGAAATAGATACCACTAAGCTATTATTTTTAACTTGGAAATCCATGCTGCTAGATGGGAAGTCAAAGCACCACATACCATAAACATCTAAATTCACATCAATCGAGGTGTCTCAGCAGAGTTGTGGACAGAGCTAGGGAGATTAAAACATAGTAGAAGGTGAGGATATTAAGTTCAGTAATAGGGCAAGAATTTTTTTTCATAAACTGAGGATCTAATCAATCTCACCTCTTACTGACTTCTTTTCAAAACAGGGAATTAAAGAAGTTTCCTTTCTCACAATTGCAAGTTGCACACCCCTGAAATCAACACACTTGTCTTTTCAGGATCCTACAGCAGCAAACTATATCAGTTAGAAACATAAAAGCAGTCTTTGCAAAAGATTTCTCACCTCACATACAGCAGGGTAAGAATTACAAGGAGAAAATACCAAAAGCGAGTCAGAGCGAAATATTAATATTTTGATACAGTTTTTCCACTGAAACACTAACACAAATTCAGCTTGCAGATAAATTGTGGTTTGGCCATTTGGTACATTCCCACCAAGCTGTTTCTGTAATGTGAAGAGGTTGTACGAGAAAAAACAACAACTTGATTTCATTTCTTTTGGGAGTTGCATTTTAGTAAGAGATACTTCTTTGTGCAAGTCCTCTTATTTGAATGTTCTATCAAAAGGGTGAGTAGCATTCTGTCACTATGGGAGTTTCCTATTTGTCAAGATATCAGACCTCAATTTGAGTGAACTACTGGTTTGTCAGATCTCTACCATTTCAGCTATTTCCATCCTGTAGATTACATCCTCCTTTCGAGTTCATGGAGAGAAATTTCCATCAAACCATTTGTCCTTTTCTTGTTTCTCAAGAAGGATTGGAGGGTTTTTTTTTTCCTGTGTTGGAATAAAGTGGTGCCAACTGTAGGCAAAAATGTCCAAGCTCATCCAGCTTCTTCTTCTTGGATAGTGCCTGGAAGGAGCTCAAAGGAAGGCAAGGTTTCTTACTACGCATGGAAGAGAGACCTAAAATTTGGCCAGGTGGGCAACTCTTTCTGCAAGTGATGTGTCTTTTGTCTTTCTTGTGAACACTTTCCAGATCTGGCCACATGAGAAAAATTTGAAACCACATAGTCCCTGCATGCTCAGCAAATACCTCCCTATAGTTTTTTTACTCACTTCCCTCTCAGCTCCAATACACCTCTGCAGATAGACAAGGAATGGCATCTACCTCCCTCTTTAGCCACATAGAAGTGTGCACACAGAAAGAGGAGCTGTGCAGAGAAGCGTGGATCTCACCTGGGCATGACAGCTTGAGGCATGGACCACAGATATGGCAGGAGATGCTGGTACCTAACTCTGGTAGTATTGTGGGATATTGCATTCTTTTTTGCAATTACAATACTGCTGTAGTGTTGGGGTATCGCCCATCCTTCTCTGGCATGAGGAGCTGTGGAGGAGGTGGTACAAAAAGAGCCTGAATAATAAAAGGGGTATATGCCTAGGTTAGGTTATCGGACAATATATCAAGGCACCAGTGTTGTAAAAGCAGCCGAGGATGAGTGTGTGTTACAGTCCAGAGTGGAGAGGAATCAAATGGGTAGCTGGAAATAGCCATGCAAGATGAGACATGAGATCAAGAACTGAGTGAAATTAAGAATGAAAAAGCAGCAGCAATGGCAACCGGTTAGTTAAGAAGAGCCAAATTGATCTGGGGGGCTGGACATGACAAGAGAGGAGCCAAATTGCATGAGAATGGAAGGGGCAGAGACATGTTTGAGGAAAGAAAGGGACAGCCCTTCCACTCTGCATCCTGGCTATAACCCGCAATTTCCTGAAGTTGACCACACCTCTGTTGTCAGCAAAAATCATCTACGCCCAGCTGTGAAAAGAACCAGCCCCTTCTAGCACTGGTCCACATAAACAATTAAAAACTAATGCTGCCAGACTCTCTGCATGTCTCTGTGATAAATAGAAAGATTTCAACCTTGCTGACAATCCATTTGTCAATATGCCATGGGATGGCATTTTCAGGTTCCTTTTTTTCTTCTTTTTTTTTTAAGCTAAAACCTTTTTCACACATAAATTAAATTAAAAGAACAAAGGGGAAAATTCCATGTGATCCCACATTTAAGGTTAATGAGTAATGGGATAATTATAATGAATAATAAAAAGATAATGAGTGTTCACAGAGAAGCCCATTAGAACTGCATAGACAACCATTACTCTGTAATTTTATACCTTTTGAACACTTGACTTTACAACCTTAATGCTTTTTTAACACTGCTTTTGCCTGTGTAATGATAAATAACAATCTCCAGACACCACCTGCAATTTTCATATTTCCTTGATCTCTTTCAAACAAATTTTACTACTAGGTATGAGAAGAGGCAAGTGATTACCTCATTGAGCAACAGCCAGGAGATAGAGAGGGATGCATTCAGTTGTTTCCTCTCTGCACGTGCATAATTCCTATCTCAACAGCTGGGACTGTGCTACAAGTTCTTGGGCTTGGTTTGTCTGCTTTAAAGCCCCTATGTTTATGACAATTCTGTCAAAATTCCTTGATTATGCAGTTTTTCTCCGCCCTTTGGTCTAAAACCAAACCCAAGTTAATGAGGTTTCAGGACACAAGTATTTAAAGGTTCGGTTAGGGTTGTGGCATCAACCATTTTCTTGATTCTGTTTCATCTGGCACTGTGCTGATCACTTTAGTTGCATGTGCTGCCCTTCACTGCTGGACCCTTGCTTAAACATGGTAGTAAGCATTTGGAAAGAGGCATTGCACACTTACAGACTATCATCATATTTCAAGTTTACTGTTAGGAAAAGCCAGTATTAATAAGGAAAGGGTTTGTATTTCTTCAGGTGTTACGTATTTTAGCTGCAAATGTCAGCTCTTTGCAAGTTCTTAGGTCTTGTTTCTGAAGTATGGTAATAGTAATAAATGTCCCATAGGACTATCCCAACTCCGTGTCACTAGCAACTCTGGGTCACCTTAAAGCCACTGCAAGTCCCTAAATATCTGCATCATTCAGACTGGAATTCTAATTTGTGCCATGCAACCACTACTATACTACCTGCATACTTATATGCAAGTGGTTCTCTTGGAGGCTGAGATTTCTATTTGCAATAAAAGAAAAAAAAAAAGAAAAAAGTTGTCCTGGTTTGAGCCAGGATGAAGCCAATTTTTCTTTTTACTGATTTTTTTTTCCTTCAGTAAGCTTTCTTGTAACTAGCAACAGTGTGTTCTGCTAGGCTGATAAGACAGAGGAATGTTTTTCTAACTACTGAGGCTTCAAGGCCGCACCTGCACTCTGCCGGCTCAGACACTGTGGGGAGATCTGTGACCCCCCCGTAGGAGGCTGAGTTAGACGGACAGCAAAATTGGCCAAAGATATTCCATTCCATATATCTACGTAAGCTCAAAGGAAGGTCAGAGATCACAGAAGACAACTTCCTTCCTTCTTCTTCCCCCCTTCTCTTCC
>NW_009952263.1:3480972-3481923 GCF_000747805.2 Chaetura pelagica
CTGAATATATCTGTATATAATTGTATATATTTTCTTGTATGATTCATTAGTGTTTTAATTAAAGCTGTGTAGTTTAGTTTTCAATCCAGCCAAGTCTCTCTCTTTTTCTCTCTCTCCTTCCCTACCTGGGTTGGGGGGAGGGGGGATCGAGAGCATTGTTGTCGGACCTGAGTCAAACTGTGACAAAGTGTTTGCAGTAAAGAGCAGATAGTTTAGGGAACCAGCTCAGTGACTCAACTACCCATGGAGCACACATTCCCATTTCCACCTGCACGACCCTAAAGTAGTCACTGCAGCCTGAGTGGAAAAGGGGAGTTAACATTAAATAATATTAGATAAGAGCCAATCTCTACTCAGCACTCTTCAAACATCAAGAGAAACATGACTTAGGTGTAAAGTGAGAGATCAAGTAGGAGGAAACAGTAGTGAAGAACAATAGGGCAAATGAAAGACCCTCTCTGCATGCCTCTCTGAATTGATCTTTTTTATTATTAAGTTCCTGGATGTTAGAGAAAGGTGACAGAGATCTCATGCTCTCCCTGTCACAGCAAGTCATTCACTTGCTCTTCAATATTACAAAGAGCAGTATATGAACCTCGCAGTATTTATATCTCTAATTTTATGCACCAATTTAGTTGCCTTCTCCTTACATAAAGGAAACACAGTAACACCTAATTCAACTAGTGCCTTGTAACAGCACTAACCAGCAAGGCAGAAAAAAATCAGGTGATGTACAGTTGTATAATTCCTATAAAGATGAATGAAAACAGAGACTCTAAATTCCAGGGGGCTGCTTTGAAATGGATGGTGTCTGAATTGAAATGATGGATGGCTTTCTATATACAAACACTTCTACACACGTAACCCGTGATCCAAGCTGGCCGGTAGATGACAGTGTGCGTTGCACGCTTTGGTCCCACAGGAGCGTCTGGAAGCAGTTTGACCCGGTTC
>NW_009952263.1:3481955-3523966 GCF_000747805.2 Chaetura pelagica
GTTCAGCAGAACTGTCTCTTAAACATTGCAACTGTTTCCTGAACCAGCTATTAAAAATCCACTTCCAGCAGCAGACTTTGCAGGCTGCACACCCTGACACTCCCTCCGTCTCCCTTAAGAGCCACAACGCCTGTGGCTCTGCTCAGTGTGTGGCTCTGAGATACCTTCAGTGCTCAGTCCCCAGCTCTGGCCTCCTCCTTAGAGCTGGCGGTTGTTGCACGTCTGCCAGCATGAATACCAGTTCCTTTTGGCCGGCAAAGAGGTCTCATACCAAGCCCAGGATTTCTGGAACATGATACTAGGATTTCTACATCAGCCTGATGGAGCTTCTAAATTTCCACCTCAGTAGATTTATATAACACAACAGAAAGTATATTAAAAGATGAGTTGCAAAGTACACAGCTAAAAGTTCTGGACTATCAGAATTAAGGCTTCTTATTCCACCTTAATTACCCCCTTGAGCTTTTTCATTAGAATAAAATCTGCAGACTTAATATCTAACTCTGACATGAGGCACCCTTGCCTTGTTCTCAGTGTAGAATGGGCATTGTTACCCAAATTACAAAACATTTTGTTTTTTTCCCTCACTTTTAAAATACCATACCGTGTTTACTGTACAGCATTCAAACTCTGCTCTGAAGACAGAATTATTAATGTTTGCATAGACTTTTGAGCAGGTGTTTTTCATTACAGTGACAGTGAACTTTATAACACATGTAAATTTATCTTCCTAACATCTGAGGAGACAGAGAACTATGTTCATCTCCAGTTAGCAGGCAGGCAACTGAGGCACATATGAAATGAACTAAAAAGCCAGCACTAGGTTTTGTTGCACATTTTGAGGAAAGGCCTACCTTTCTAGAGCACTGTGCATCATACAGCACAGTCCTACTTAAAGCCCAAGCTTCCACCAGGAGACATTCGCTCATTGGTCCCAACTTGTATATAAACTGGGAAGTTCAAATAAGCCATCCCTGCCATGGCTCCTCCACAACACCAAAACCTGCAGCTCCTCAAACAGGCCTCAGCCATGAAGCTAACAGAGCAACAAGTAGCGACGAGACCTTCCTGTCCTCTTCTGGGGGCCCAATGCTCCAAAATGCAGCAGTGACCCCATGGATATCATGGCAGCAGAGACACCTGCTGAGCCATGGCAGGCGGGTGTTGCTCCAAGCCTTGGACCCACATGCTGATCTCAATCCTCTTGCAAGGTAAATGTAATCCTACTCTTACAGCAACTGAAAAGAAAGATTTTTAATGGGAAAGGCTGGGAAACCTTAACAATAAGCCGTTCCATCAATCCTTTTCTGTATATAAAATAAATGGTACTGAATTGTAAATTTATCAGAGAACGAAGCAATAATTTTACAAAATAGAGAGCTAAAATAGACTCCAAAGGATTAACATCCACAGTAGATTATCCCCTTCATACTAAATTGGGTAATGGATTTCTCTGAATAGGGTATTTCTTCATAGCAGAAGCATGAGGTACTCTTTATAAAAAGATCTTTAATATCTACTTTACATATGCCTTTTGTTTTATTTTGCTATTTGCTTAGTCACTTACAAGGAGTGATCTTGACTGATGACACAGGTACATATTCTTGTTGAGAGGCCTTAATATAATGGGGAGGAACACAAGCCACACGTGATATTGTTTGGAAAGATAGAGCAGAGCTCTGTACTTGATTTCTCTTTGCTAATAGAGTACAGTGGGCCTTAAGTAAGCAAAAATAACATTGTGGTTAAGATATTGGACTAAACTTGGGAAGATACCCTCTGGTTCCTGGCTCTGCTGCAGACATCCTGTGTGTCCTTGGATAAACGCCTCTTGTGAGGCTAATTTCATTTGTGTTCTCATGTACATAGTAATAAGTCCTATAAACAGCAAATAAATATAATCACTTGATATAATTTTTAGGGTGCAATCTCTCATAATCAGTGAGGGATTTCACTTTCTCTTGGGAAATGGGTAAGTTTTTGCTAGGCTAAAGGCATGAGCTGGATTTGCATGTATCTCTGTTTCAGTGGCATTTGTGTGCACATTTAAATTTGGCATGTGCAGACTATTACAATAAAAAAGGGTCTGCATTATTTGCACTACTTCTCATTTTCTTTCTTGGACTGGGATTGTTCCCAATTATAGGAAGTCAGACTATAGGAAGCAAGAAGAAACACACGTATAGATGATGATATCTTTGAAATATGCACTGGCTCTGTGTCCTTTTTGTTAAAAATTCTTGGAAACATCTTGTAAAAATCTGTGTGCGTGCACAACAGTTGTAATTATTCACACTGAGCCTACTGTGAATCACAGACACATATGTACATCTGGAAGTTACAGATCTCAGCACACATGATGTATGTAGCTATACACTTCTCAAGTAAACTTCTACAGGAAGAGTGGTCTTAGAGCAAAAGCAGACCTGCCAAATCTGCTGGCTAGGGTGGTATTTCACTACTGTGGTGCCAGCTACTACTTTGCTGCTTCAGGGTGTTTGTTGGTGCTCTGGCAGTCTCTGCTACAGAAATGTAGAAATCCTAGGTAAAATACTGATGCTTGCAGGTCTACATTAGGTGGGCAACAACTGCAGTACCTGGGCCTTGGGACTAGCCAGTAAGAACAAACTATGCTCAGGTTAAACCACCATACTCCTCCCAGGTTTGTTGCTTGATCCTTATTCAGACTTTTTTTTTCAATGAGAATTATCTGTTCCAACATACATCTTTATGCAGTTGCTGACTCTCTGTGGCTTAGACAAAGCAAAAAGTAAAAGGAATAAATAAATACATTATACAAGTACAATTTGTAACTCTGTATCTACTGTCTGCACCTACCTACACCTATCTGTCTAACACAGATTTTGTGAAAATATGGCTACCCACCTTTCAAGGTAGACATGCCTTATCTGGGATATGTCATTATAGAAACTATCTTTTTTTGTTTTAACTTCATATGTACAGTTAAAAACGTATGCATATGCAGTAATTTCTGTACAAATTATTTACAGGCAAAAGAGTGTCCGTGTTTGAAAACCGACTCCATCAGGAATACATTTGCCAGAAAGCAAAGAGTTTTATAATATGAAAGTGTAGCTGAAGATATTCTTGATGATAAGTTAGGAACTAGTGTTCATTAATAATTTGTCAAATAACTACTTTTTCCCTTAAATCTTTGTAGAATTCCTTGCATCACAATTACTGTTGTCAATAACTAGAAATGCCAATATCTTAATGAATCAGGCTACTACTAAATAGCCTAAGACTGTTAGAATACAAAACATTTTAAATTTCTAACATAAAAGGAAGTAGGCAAAAACAATTAAGGACATAAGCAAAAGATACCTGCTACCTCAAAACAAAAAGCATATGTTTAGATGAGGTGTGATGCAGCTAGCAAACCTGTGACTGCAGTTTCTACAAGGGCTGATAATTCAAATGTGCTCACTTAGATATACAAGAACTACTGTGTTTGGTTGCGGGTTTTGTTTTTGGTTTTTGGTTTTTTTTCCTGGATGGGAGCGCCAGTTTAATATAATTTATCAAGTGAATTAAAGTTTAACTTAGGGCAAAGGTATGTTTCTGGAACTACCTCTGCTGTCTGGTCTCTTGGAGAATTAACAGCCTTAGTAATAAGAACAGAGCCTTACTAAGCAGCACCCTTGTGTAAGGGAAAGGAAAGAAGACATGAAATGAAAAAACAGTGCCCTTTTTCCTTGCTCATCAGGAATGGTCTTAGATATTTGTTAGATGCCTCAGCACTGGGATGTCTCAGAAACAATAAGGCCTGTGGCAAAGCAAGAATCTGGACGCTCCCAAGAACTTGTTAATTTTGGCAAGTAAGTTATGTCTGGGGAGCTGTGGTGGAGAGAATGAGGATGTAATAATGTTGCCATGCAGTATTATAACATTATTAATAACATTAATAATGCTATTGGATACCTTCAAAAAAAAGACTACTGATACAGTAAATTAAAAAAAAAAAAGTCTCATATTTTATGAAAGCTGAGGATACAGTGACAGCTCAACAGTAAACTGTATGTAACAATTACTCAAAACCAGGCTTTACAGCAAGCTTGGATAGTTTCTGGTTTGTATGCTTTTGGGATTCACTTTTTTATTTTTGTAGTGTAATGACAAGGGCATTGCTCATGTTCACTGAAATACCTCCACCTTCATACAAGCTGTGATCAGTAGCACATTTACCACTGTCTCACACTGCCCTTATATTGCTGTTTTCTGTTTTTCAGGGAAACACATTTAGCATACATGCACAGAGTCAATCCAAAATGAGCCTTAAATAATCTTGTTCACGGCAACAGAGAATAATGACTGTGTCTTCAATGAGGGACATAATTACAACAAGCTGTCAAAGGAAACTTTAAGAAGGTTTGGGGGCAGGGGGAATTAAAAGCTATTTACCTCTATCAAAGCAGAATGAATAAGGGCAATGAGTAATAACCCTGAGAAAATGACAACAAAGGGGAACATTCTCAGCACCATGAGTGGGAAATTAATCAAGTCCCTCTTTTGTTAACAGGTGTTACACAATAAATTCCCTGTGTTCCATCCTGAAAAAGCATCCTTAATATCAGAAAAGAAAAAGTTCTAAGAAGAAATAAACATGAAAAATGTCATTACAATGCATCATTTGCAAATGTCTCAAAGCACCTTTCAGTTCAACATAGTAAAAGAAATACCGAAGTTCAGTATCTTGTGGGTTTTGATTTAAATCATCGAGAAAAGCCAAACCAGCAGGCTGGTTAGTGACTACAAGATCCATGACTACTAGATCTGTTTGGACAACACCAAATGATTTTCAGAAAGCTTCACGTAACAGCTAGCAAAATGCCCATGTGCCTACTGGAGATACCCAAATTTTTGACATCTTGATTGCATCAACACCTTGGTCCCCTAAGCCCGGGGTTGCTTAGTTCAAGTCAGAGCAGCACAACACAGTTGTGTAAACAGAAGACTAAAAATCAGGAAATCCTTAGTTCTAAAATGGGATCAAACTGTGCCCCTTTTTCCAGTTCACAAGAACATTAATGAAGCAACCTAAGTTACTCACCTTCTTCCTCTTGGACAGAAATTGCAGTATGTAACTACCAGTCTCAGTGAAGTGTTGGATGGATCAAATAAATTCATGTATGGATTAAAAAATTCACATATTGAACACACTTTGAGGGGAAAAAAAAAAAAAAAAAAAAAGGCTCTATAAGCATTAAATATTGAAATAGTGAGCAGGATGCCTTTTCAAGGGGGAATTCCTACATTTCCTTTATTTATATATCAATTACTCATTAATGCAGCAAAAGAAAGAAAGATTAGACCTGACAGTTCTCAAAGAATGTTTTGCACTGTTACATATGCTCTTGATTTGACACTGCAAATAAAAATGTGATTCAGTGTGGCCCCTGATCATGTTCCCAAACCGTTCCTGAGGGCTACAATTTTAACATTTTCTGTGCATATTATCTTCTCTAATGTTGAGTCCAGCTTAGCCATATACACAAGAAATAGGCACGCACAAAGCACGTTACTGCTACTCCTTGTAAAATTATTTGGGGTTTTTAAATGCTTATGCATTTCAAGGACTGTGACATACGCATTGCACTCCTGCACCTTCAGATTTATCTAAAAATCAAACATCTGAATCTATTTATTAAAATAAATCTAAACCAACTGAAAAACAAAGGCCAATTCTAAGCAAAACCCAAAAGAATGAAATGTTCTGCATGAAAAAGCTAATGCGAATGCCCAAGAGATCTGTGTGTTTTAATGAAAAAGCTATGAAAAGGCAGGTGAAGGCATTGATTTAGATTATAAAACTGTGAGCTCAGAAACAGTTCAGGAAACTGAAACACAAGAGGAACACCTTTGCAAGACTATTTTGCATATTATATTATATATATGAGATATATATGATATATTATATCAAATATCAACTTTACAAATTGCAGTAAATTAAGGTAAAAAACCCGCACAAACCAATACACAACAACAGCAACAACAAACACCTCTAAACAACACCTTTTCTTCAATCACTTTTTCAATTTAGGCAACTGCTGTAGTTCTGGTGAGGGATCTAGGTAGCTGAATGCCAGTAGCTAGAATAAATGAGACTGAATAGGAGGGTGGCATTCAGAAAAGTCCCTCTAGGAAGAAATAAGCCATGGAGAGAAAACATGAGAACTATTTTGCAGAATACAAGGCACAAAATTGCTTTTAAATTTTGCTCATCTTTTAGAAGCTATTTGAAAATAAATAATGTTCTTCTAGTAACCATTAATAATTGTTTTAAAAGGAGAACAGTCCTGTATAAGCAATCTCAAAGTCCAGTGAGAAAGAGAGGTTTCTAAAAGGCCCAAAGTACAATTTACTCCCAAACCAGAAACATTCCTCCTCTGTCTGCTTTGGAAAATCTTCCCAAAAAAGCTTTCATAGTTTTTTTTATTATGCAGTTTTACTTCATGTTGAACAAATGTAATTAAAAGAAATGGTACATAAATGTGATAGTCATGGATAAGTCAGAGAACCTATGCCAACTTATTCCAGCTGCATATTTGGCCCTTAAGTGAGATTTCACGTTAACATATACAAGCTTTATATTGCATATTAAATTGCTCTGTTTAGAATAAGACAGGAAAGCTTACCCAGTCCCACCACATTTTGGAGAACCAATATATGTCTTGAAGCACACAAAAAGAAATCTCCTTTACCAAAAATGCATGCTTAGAATACACCCAAATTTTCCATGTGTCATTGGCCATGCTGGGCAGGCAGGCCTATGGTTTCTAATCTAATCAACCTCAGAGTGATTCGGAAACCAACAGCTGTGTCTGAGCAATTGGAAAAATAGATATAGAACAAAGGGGAAGACCTATCTCAACAGGGCTTCTCCCTCAAGTGCATAAACTCAGCTGCAGTGGAAAATATAAATATTTCATTCACTATTTTGTTCTGTATTTCTCCTGTGATTTGTGCTCCAACTACTTTCCTTTAAAGGTGCCTTAATGTCTTCTTTTAACAACATCTCTTCTAAACTTTTCCCCCTGCTTAATGGGCCTGAAGGGATTAAACCTTAGCAGAAAAGTGCATCTGTTGTCCATAACATCATAGCATTAGACTATCATAATACCAACTCATTTATTTTCATTTTGTGGAAGTATACCTTCCCTTGAGAATGATGCTACAGGGTATATTTCCTTCCTGATGCTTCCTTTCATGTATTGTGTGATATTAAGGAGAAACACTTTTATTCAGACATAAGAAGCCCAATGCCCACTTTTTGCCTTGTATTTTGAGGCTACATTGTACTAGAAAGACAGCTAGGCTAATTACCAAAGAGCTCCAGAAATTCTGCCTGTCTCAAACAAAAGCCATGCATGTTCTTTGTGCTTGTCATGGTTCTGAGCACTGACCAGACTGAACTGACTTAAATTTGCTTTTGGTTTAGGTGACTTCCATGTGCATAAACTAGAGAAAGTTGAGCTTAACATTTCAGTGAGGTCAGCTGTGATCTCACTGCTGGAACATATACCACAACAGTCAACAGCAGCACAAACAGTGGTGCCATTCATCTTGTATTGTTGGGCAAGGCTTCATTTACACACAGTTAAAGCTGGGTAGTCCTTTGGTTTTGCACTAAGTAGTATTCACAGCAAGGAGGGCTCATAGTCTTCATCATATACAAAATCAAGACTAGGTAACCAAAACAGCCTTGAAATCAAGACATCTGAGTGACTACAGCTATCAAAGCTGGTAACTATACTTGTTACTTTGGTAACTTAGCTTTGGTAAACTTACCAAAATTTTTATAGTTCACCTGAATGGAAAGATATTACTTCATCTGTAAATTAACTTCACTTTAAGCCTGCTAAGAGATATTGTGTGTATTTGGTGCCAGAATCATAAAGTTTTTTCCATTTCCTAAACAGTTACATGATGGTTCAGTAGGATTTTCAAAAGCATCTGGATACCTGTTCCAGGCTAGATTTTGGGCAACTGCATCTCTGCAACCACTGACATCCAATTTGGCTGATTTAACCCTTTTCACACATATATCAAAGCCTACCTGACTTTCCAACACATTTCTAATGAGTATAGTAATGGCAAAACATATGGCACAACCATTTGGAGAGCAAAGACACTCTTCCAATGTTTCCTTTGAAAGAGCATAGTCACAGTGCAAAGCATTTCCTAGATACCCAAAGAGGTAAATTCTGCTGGAGCTACAGCTGCTGCAGGCAACAGTAGGAGAGACCCTCAAACTTGGCTGCAGTTCTCTCCTCAGTGAGAGTTTAAAACAGCCAGACTTTCTCTCATTGCTGCAATAAGCAAAATAGTACTTCGGAGAGAATTACAAGGTGGCAATCATTTTTGTTATATAGCACCTTTACATAGCACCAGAGAACATTATGCACAGAGGTTGGCAGCCTTTAGGACAGAAATATGGGAAGGTAGAAAGAATATAGTACCTTGTTGCTTTTAATGTGAAAATTATAGGGGCAGGTGGACAGGATAACAATCACCTGAAGCATTTATGATTTGAAATATCTACATTCCCTACTCAACAGCAACTTGGAGTAACTAATACACTGGACACTTCCTGCTAGGACATGTTGGGAAAATAATAATAATTATAATAATAACAACAACAATAATAATAACAACAACAATAGTAATAATTCAGAAAACGTTTGCAAACATGCCATAATTTCATCTTTTATCTTGCTTTTGTTAGCATATTATGAAGAACTTATACATTGTTATATAATTCCAGAAACAATAGAGGAGAATTTTAGTTTTGTAGAGAAATCACAGAGGTTGCACATTGAAGGATAAAAACATACTACAGCTGCTTTCCTATTAGAGCAAGAGAGGAAGAACAGCCTTAGGCAAAAATTTCCAGGGGCAGTTTTGAAGAAGCTGTTTGTTGAACTGTGTGGAGATGGGTGTTAATTCTCCTAGCTAACACAGCAGCGAGCAGGAAGAAATACAGAGCCAATGCTTAATGGTTCAAATGGAGATGTTGGCAAGGAGCTGTTTTGGAAAGAGATAGACCTACAGTGGTTTTAACTCAGTTTTAGTCTATGTTGAAGCATCCAAAGTGCTGGAGAGTGAAAATATCCCAAATTTTCCTGACTGTTTCTTCATGCAAGCCTTTTTGCAGGATTCTGCACTCTCCCAGGTCTAAGGGCAGTCATCAGTCTTACCTTAAGAGAAATTTAAGACGTCTGGTAAATAACACCAGCAGAGGATGGAACAATGAGGGAGAGCCATTACTTCCCTCAGTCAGAAAGCAGATTATACAGCCTGCGGTACGTTTGCAATGCAACAGACTTCCTAGACTACATAAGTGTGTTAATCAACAGTTAGGATGTGACTAAATGTGTAATAAGCTGCACCTTTTGAGAACACAAATTATCCAAGAGGGAGGTTAACAAACATTAGCACAAAACAGAAATATGGTTGCAAAATCCTCAAATGATAGGGAGAGGAAAATAACACTGACTTGGAATCACTACAGGTTTAGCCACTGAATGATGCTGAGAAGAACACAGTCCCTGTTGACTGAAGCTAGAGATTAATTCAAGCCACACAAATTCCATCTCAGTTTCAGACTTGCCATTATTTTTGCAACCCTGCACAACTCGGCAATCTTCCGTGACTGGACTGCCCTTGCTGCCCTTCTTTTTACGGGTGCAGGCAATGGAGTAGTCCTTCCTGCCTAACACACAGAATTGCTGAGGAAGAAGCCTATGTTTCTTACTCATTTCCATGACTTTCCTGTTTACTGCAAAGGTTTTTTCCATTATTAAGTAAAAGCAAATGCATCTGACTTCCATCTTACAGCAATGTATGGTTGCATAATTTTTCAGTCTGGTCAGTTTTCCCAGTCTTTTATCTTCCCTGCATAACATCTGTTTTTCAAAGACAGCAGATTCTCCACTGTTGTCTTAGGACAACACTGGGACATCTTCCCCACGGAAGGCATTTTCTTGCTGTGTAAATTAGCAGCGATAACATCTGGGATTCTTGCTAAACCTTTGGGGCTGGTTTTCTTTTGTGAGATGTCCAACTAAGGTGTCAACTGTGTTTTCACACTGGACAGCCAACACATACTGCTCTGCTGATGTTTTCATCATGCTGAACTATATTTAAAAAAAAGGACACTGTGAAAGGCAGAGCATACAGTACCGTATTAATGACAGCATTTGAAATATTTTCATGTTCATTTATCTCAGGATACAGAGAGGATACCTGAGCCAGGGTGGCTACTGCTATTAGATGTCTGTTTTCCATACCACCAATACATGTCTGCAAAAATGCACAGCCTGTTGTGCGATTCTGTGGTGTGTTTTACTTTAAACTCAGCTGATAGTTCTAATTTATTTTTTGACATTATATATAATGTGAAAGGTCCAGAGACCAAGAACTTTACTAGGAAATAAGAATTGACTTGGTTTGGTTCTTTCTCCACTATGGAGAATTGTTCAATTAGAAATCCCCAAAAGAGACCAAATCTTTAATGTTTGGTATATTGGCACTTTTAGAAAATCAACTTGTTCTGAGTTGCCTGTTGTTAAGTACTGAGGGTCAGAATTGCTTATCAGTTTTGAAAATATGGAAACATCTATCTATAAAATTCCTTTTTCGCCCATAGTGCTATCCACATGTTTAATAAATCTGAGATGGGTCCAAGGCTATAATGATCTTCAGATATTGGCTGTGTGTATTAATCTCTGCTTCTTTTTTCAGAGTGTATTTCACTCATTCACACGGTAATTGGACTGCTGGGTAGGTATAATGCTACAAGCGTAACTACTTTCACAGAAAGCGTCTCTCTGATGGCATTTTAAGTTACTTTTCCCCAAGTCTCCTTCGTCAATAAGTGTTGACATTTGTGCAGCAATGGAGGGTTACCTAAATGATGTAGAAAAGGAATATATGAAATTACCTGGCACTTGTGATGGCTGGCCAGAAAGGCTTTAAAAGCAATAAGCACCTGAGTCAGGTAAAAAATTGGAATATGCATGTAAATCAATAATACTGCCAGTCATAAGTACTCTGTTCTACTTTAATCTGCAATAAACACCACTATGCAGGCTGAGTTTGAACTTGTTAGGCTGATCAAAACCCAAGTTATACATGTGAACTGAAAAGAAAAGAAGAGCAGCTCCATCAGGCAGTAATGTGTAGTTCATCTTTCAAGTAAGGAAATAATTACTCTGCATGCAGGCCTTTCTGTAGGACAATGACCACAGTTTTTATGGAACACAGGCAAAGACCCTGGAAGTTAGGTTTGCTTTCTTATCCCTTAAGCTGGCACATAACAACAGCTGTCCTAAGGATTGCTAATAAGAAATAAAGCCTGGAAACTATGCAAAGATTTCAAGGTGCCACACAAGGTAAAGTTGAAAAACCTGAATCAGTATTGGGTCAGTCAGACCAGCATCCCTCTCATTGCAGGCAGAGTGCTAGCCCAATTTCCTGCTCACTAAAAGTCAGAAATTTTCAGGCAGTGATGAGTGATGTTTGCCATGCTTCAGCAAGATCTTTCATTATACTGCTAGAGTCAAATTCTAAACTCAGATTTATTAATATAGAGCTACTCCATTGAAAGCAGAAGAGCTGCTTCAAATTATTGTATACAAGTACAATTATTATTTTTACCTGAATATAAGGAGACTGTGATCTTTATTTATTTGCATGTGTACACATCTTTTTTAAGAAGGCAATTACGACCTTGAATTCAAGGACACCTCAACATGCTTATATCCTGTAAAAGAGGAACTCAGCCTTCCTACATCCTCTTCCACTCTCCTTCATCAGATTCCTGCCTGATTTCCCAACTCATGATCACTGCTCCCTGAACCCTCTTCCTCCCAACCCACTCTTAAGTGCTAAGTGATGTAGCAGGAGCTGGAGCCTGCACCAAAATCCTACAAGCCTACCTTACACAAAGCAAGTTGGATGCTGAGAGGCCAGATCTTGCTGAAATCCCACTGGCTGCCTTGCACAGCTGCCAGAAAGTGCAAACCTGGTGATTGCAAGTGACAGGCTCGTGCCTTATGCGTAGATAAGACATTACTGAAACACAAGACCAGATATATTGTAGAAAACTTCCTTGAAAAAAGAATTCCCCTGACACTCTGATGAATATGGCAGAATTGAGAACTCGTGTGTTCTTTTGATTTGTATTAAAAAACTTTAACTTCCATTAAGCTCCAAGCTTAATGGAAACTCCAAGAGGTAAATCCCCATCTCCTCATTCCACAGTCTAAACCAATAAATTCACAGAAACTTGATCCTCTTCAGAAGTTATTCAGATATTGTATTGAGCCAAATGAACTTACAGTTTCTATCTTTCTTCCTAGTTAGCTAGTTAAGTAACAATTTTTTCTTAGAGACTCAGCTCACATTCTTCAGCTACTCCTGAAATTTGATAAAGAATAGGTTCCTTAGAAATGGTCATTAGAATTGACCAGGAAGAATAGGGCAGTTTTCATCTTTCTCCAAGAGGAAGAGAGTAACTAATTTTATTTAAGCACAAATTTCACCCAAGCTATATTCTTTGAAGTCAACATTCTTATGCTCTCTATAGAACTTCTTTTAGAAATGATCCTTTGTTTGCCATACATAAGGATCATACCAAAGCCTTGAAGTGATTTAATAGCAGCCACTAGCCAAAAGAAATAATTTGAAAACTTCAGAAGCTGTAGAAATTCATTGCTTCTTTTAGATGATTATATAGCTAAGCTTATACAAAACAAATTGTAATTATTGCTAAAGAGCAGTAAGAGTGTAAATTCAAGCTGGGTCTCACAAAAAATTTAAACAGTCTGTAAATAGCATCTCCAAAAAAAAGAAAGCACTAGTTACAATCTGTGCTAAAAATAAATGAGCCTGCTATTACTCTAGTGATTTTTTTTTTCATATTCTCAAGTCCAATTCAAGGCCTTTGGATTCACCCCCAGTTAGTAAACCTGTTTAGAGATAGAGCAGATACAGCTCATAACTACACAGTTACCAAAATAAATCCTAAGTTTTACTTGTGAAAAAGGACAAAATAGTTATCTCTGCTGTGTGAGAGCACATTCTCTTCCCATTGTAATGGCAGTCAGACCAAACTACATCATCTCTAATTCAGGCAACAGACTTAAAACCTCCAAAATATGAACTGTTTCTTTCCAGCAAGAATAAATAAACTGTGAAACTCATTGCTCTAAGTTAGCAAACAGACCAAAAGCATGGAAGGGTTGAAAAATCTCAAGGCCATTGACAGTTACAGAATACTATGATTTACATGTAACTGGGATAAGGAAGTTATACAGTACCAGAAGTTGAAAACTGTATCAGTGGCAAGATCACTACAAAGGTTCTATTAACAGTCTGTTCTTTGACCTCTAAGCTAACCTGAGCCTGTCTGGGTGCTCCTGTGTATCCATGGGCATGGCCAAGAACGTCACCAGTCTCCAAGGCACTTGCACCAGGATATTATGGTTGAATTGACCTTGCTCTCTCCTAATGCCCCAGTATGTCCAGGAATATACATTCTGAACTGAGAAGAGAGCTAAGTGACAGACCAGTAAACAGTAAACATTTTGGAACTGATGGAAATACGGAATTTGTTAGTGATCTGCTAGGAAGGCAAGATTATTTTCTGCTAAGGACCAAAATTCTGATCAGAATATAGGGACTGTTATGCAAAACACCAACATGGACAATTATCTACCTCACTAAATATTATATTACTCCAAAAAGAAGGAGGAAGACAACAGATATACTGAGAAATATTTACTTCTTGTAATAGTGCTCCATACATATTGATAGTCTTCATACTTTGACAACATAGTCCGGGGGTTCTGATAACACAATTAAAATGGAACCTAACATTTTGTCCTAAAAACAAGGATTTTGTTATATTTCAGGTTTATCCAGAAAAAAAATATAATGGGCATAAGCAGGGTTTTTTAAAAAATACTATTAAATTCTACCCATATAAAACAAAAAACAAACAAACAAAAGTTCCTCAGATTTCAAGCTATTTTTTACTCTTGTTTGTGAAGGTGGTTGTACATACACCACCCAAAAGTTATTGATGACTAATGAAACACTTCACTGGGAAAAGACAGAAATACTTTCAGTTCAAGTGTTCGTTCAGATGAGAGGTATTGAGTCAGTTGGCAGCAGCTTAAGTAGAACCTCAGAAGGCACTCACATCCTTCTACCCTCTTAGCTACTCAATTCCTTGCACTTCAGCCCACAAGTAGCTTGACTTCAGTTTTGATAGGACTAATGGGCTATTACAGCTGTTTCTGCTGGGGGAAGTGTCTCTTCTGCTTCAAACACTACAGGAAAGGAGGGATCTCAACACAGGCAAGTAAATCATTTCACTTCCACCAGAAACAACAGTGATCCGTCTTCCTGAGGAGATTCTCACTCTCACCTGGAACAATTATGTATTCTTTCTCATTTTTGTACCTGTATGTCACCTCCTACTTGCAATTTTCATTTCGGTCCCCACTAACCATATATTAAATTTTTAAAAATACATGTTTCCCTCAGGCTGTCCCTCACATGAACTGCCTATGGAAGGAGTTCTTCTCATCTTTCCTTACAATTGCTGAAATGCCTCAAAAAATTGGTAGTTTAAAAAGAACAAAACTTTTGGCTCAGAAAGCACCTCAGCCACAAGCTGGTTAAAATTGTTAGTTTCTCATGAAATTACTAGTGAAACAGCAGACAAAGCTAAGGTTACTTTGCTGAACTGTCCCTCACAAATAAAATTCTTAATTTTTTCAACGCACTCTGTTTCTAATAGATATTCAGGCAGATAAATTGTTTTCTTTTTTTATAGAATGGTAAGCTATTGTCAAAAACATTTAGCAATATCCTAAACATCCCCTGGCATCAGATCATGACTCATCAAAAATCTCTGGGCTGTTCCCTTTATATGCTTATCTAGATTTGATATTACACTTGTGCTGGTGGCTGGCTTGTGTAGAGCTCTCAGCTTGCTATTTATTTACAGCAAATATAACTCATATGGAAAGTGCTTCTACTTCTGTATCCTAAAATTAATCCTGATAGATGACTAATGCTCATTATAAGTAGTTTAAGAAACAAAACCAAACCAGGCAAACCCACAACCCTCCCCTGCACAGCATCTCCTGCTCGTATGACTGATGGCAGGATGTCCACATAGAGTGGAAAAGGTGGCTCTTCAGCTGGAATGAACTGTCACATTAATGGAAAGTGGAAATTTGCCATTTAAAATTAAAGCTGATTTCTACATAATCTGAAACATTACAAATTGCATTTCTTGTTATGAAGAAAAACAAAATCACTTGGGAAATTAGTTTTACTTCTCACCTTCTTTGTGTTAAAAGCAGACTGTAAAATAAGAAACAGGAATAATTGACAATCTGTTGCTCCAATGAAGAGAACACATAAAACTGGACAACTATTCTGAATTCATCCTATAAAAAGAAAGCCCAAAACTTTTTTGTTTGCTTGTTTTACACAGGTATCAAATAAAAATCTGTCCTACAGATTACAGACTTGAAAAGCCATTTTTAAATATCTTTTTAAGATCTCACTTATCTTCAGTGCTGAATTCAAATGAGTTTCAAACATACTGAACTACCACTTTGAAACTTATTACTTACATGGGATTATTTTAATTTTCATCCAGTACTACTAAAAAATCAGCTCTCGTCCTTTGCCACATCTTTGTGTACATAATGAACTCTATGATTTCTTACAGGCACAATCTATTGCTTTTGGTTTGACTTTCAAGTAGTTTTTCCCAAGTCATTTTTCAGTAAAGGAAGAAAGCCCAAATACAACAACTTGCCTTATGAGATTTGTCATCTTATTTTATTACAAGACAGGATACTTGTGGTTTTTTTTAAAGATTAATGTATTGAATGTGTGTTTGCAAACCATATACTTCATAAGCGTTCACCCTCATGTCACCTCTAATATGTCCAACAGCACACTCTTTTGGAATTAAAAAAACAAAATAAACGACCAAACAATCAAAACAAAAACCCCTATGTAACTTCTCTAAATCATAGATCCAATTTGTGGAGGCTTCTGCAAATCTATTGAAAAAATACCTTACTTGACCAGGTCAGATTTAATTTGACCTTGTACTTCAACTTTCGAAGTGAGAAATCAAACATGTTGGGGAGAATATATCCCAAATGCTGCAGAAAATCCATGTGGAGAGCCCACCTTCAGTCCTACCTCAGGCAATTGTATCTATGGACACGTGTTTAAAGCTGTCTCAACTGGTATTAGTTTCAAAAACATCAGGATGGCTAATGGCAAGTATCATTCTGCTATGGGGGAAAATACTACAGAAAAAAATAGGTGAGTAATAACTTCTGGTACATTTAGTGAGGTGGTAGGTAATACAAAACATGAGTTCCAGTCTCAGTAATGCTCCTCATCTAATTTCACTGTACATCAGCTCTCCTAAGATAACAAGGGAATGTTCCCCCATTAAAATGTTAAGGATAACTGCCAATACTTGTAGGATACTGTAGAATCCTTTTATTAATTAATCTGAAAATCATCATCAACCAAAGTTTGGGGGAACTTCACAATTCCCGGATCTAGACTTTGGACTCCTTTCAACAGCCAACATTGCCTCAAAGGGGGGAAATGCCTTCTGAAAACAAACAAAAAAACAAACAAACAAAATCAAAGCAGTGATGAAAACGTATCTTCCACAACAACAAAAATGATTTCTAAAAATTAACAAAAATACATTCAAAAAAGTGCTAAAGCAAGCAAAAGTGGACAATAAAGGTACTTCCATGAGACAGAGCTGCATGTTGAGAGAAGAGTTGAGGGATGAATTCCAGCTTTGCAGATCTCTGCAAGTGGGTGGCTATGTTAAATATACTTTATTCCAACATTTCCACATATTCTGAATACTTCTAACAAAATAGTTAGAAATCAGAACTATCCACAATTGGCAGAACAAATGTAAGCAACAGCAACCATATAAGCAATTATGTAAAATGTGCCTAGGGAATTTCCCTCCATCTACTGAGAAAACAACACTGAAGAAAGACATGTGGGGATGGAGCATAACATGAAAATATTTTAACTTTTGCATCAATAGGAAGAGACTGAGGATTTTCTGTGGGAGCATTCTCATAAATGCTATTCCCTAGGGATGATGCATTTGTCTCCTTTACCAATTGCAAGAATACTGGTATTTTTATATTTATACTGTTTAAGAGCAGATACAGAAATGAAAAAGTGAATTTCCAAATCATGTTCAAACATTGCTACTTGTGCATTCTGTAAGTGATGCACCAGAGAATTTTCAGGGCAGCTTGTTAAAATGCATAGTTTACCACTTCTCACCCCCCCCCCCATCCTAGAAAGTTTGTTTATTATCTTGGAGTACCCCAGGAAAATTATTCCAGTTACAATTTTATTTACAGACTTTATTTAATAAAATACTACCAAGATAAAGCATATTTTCCTCCCATTTTTTAGGTTTAAATTTACCAATAATGGAAGCAATTTTTTGGTATGTTTTCATTTTAGGATATTTTGAGACTTTGAAGGATTAATCAAATTATTCAGTGGTGTAATGTCTACACTAATTAATCTCATGATGGCTTACTGTTTTTTTTCTCCTTGGGCTCATTTGCTGCTAGTACTGGACAGCACTGTCCTCTCTGATGCATAAAATCATATGAGAGCAAAGTGACTAGCCAAAAATAAGTGCATTTTTGGGGTGTAGGCTCCCATTTACAGGTGCTGTTGTTTTTTTTTTTCATGGTTTGCTAGGCACTTCATTTGAGTTGGCAGATCTGAAGGGTCATATGGTGACAATTCTCATTTTCTGCAGCATCTGAAATGTCCACTCATTGCATCATTGACAGCTAAAATTAGATATTTGGCAAAGCAGTCCTAGAAACTAAGGGCTTGACTAAGTTGCCTAATTATAGCTGCCTAGTGCCATGTGAGATGCCCTACAGTACCCCCAGCAACAACAGTGGCCTGGCAGGTATCATACAAAACCTACAGGAGATCCATGGTCCTCCTGAGCAGGAGCTTTAGGCAAAAAAGAATAACCCCTCCAACATTTCAAATGGTAGAGGGAACTTTTCTTTACACTCATTTAGGAACTGAACACTGTGTGTTTCCTACCAGGATATGGGAGAGATCAACTCTCCTGTCTTAGTTCATTCTGGCATCGTATTCCCTCCTTTAGCAGGAGGGTGCATGAGCTCTCAGTGCTGCTCTGTGCCCAGTCTCCTGCATGCAGCACAGGGAGGAAGACATAAGAAAATAGGTCAGAGCAAGCTTTAATTGGGGGGTGAGAGTGGTGGTGGAGAACCTCTTCCAGAGGATGGAAAGGAGGGCTTGCATATTTTCTCCACATTCATCTCGGCACCGTTCTTGTTCCTATTGTATCATGGGTTTTCCTTAGAGGTGTCTAAAGCAGAATCCAGTCTTACTTCATTTGTGAAATTTGACATGATTATAGACCGGGGTCAATAAGGTTTGTGCGTGGGGAGTCTTGATGGCATCTCTGAAGATTGTAATTCTTCATCCACCTCTCTTTCTTGACAGGATTGTATAAAAGTGGAATTAAAAAAAATGCTTTATTCTTCTTTTCCACATTAAGCAGAAAATGGGTTTCTTGAGAGTATGCATTTGCACTGGACTCAAGGAAACAGACCCCTGCAGAGCATGAAATAACACTGGGGAATATATTTTCCTTGACACATTAGTTTTCATCTGTCTGAGGCAGCTTTCCACCATCCTTCTGCCTTTTTTTAAAAATTATTATTTAACAAAGTTATGCAGTACCTTATATCAGCACTCATCCTTATATTCTCCTTAAAAAGAAAATCAGCACCAACAGTACAGAGGGACAAATAATGCTTATCATAATAAAAACAATATGGTCTCAAAGAACCAAGTACTATTTGGAAAACAGTATAAAAAATGCAATGCTCATATAGGCTCCCAATGTCCAAAATCTCACATTTACTCATGAAGGTGTAAAATATTTCCCATAAACCTGCTGAAATTATATGAAATCTAATAGTTTGCTGCCCAAGGCAGGTCTAATAAACTTACCCTGTTTCAGCCCAACAATTCTACTGCCTGAATAAGCAATACTCAACAACTACCACAGCTAGAGTCTCTTGAATATCAAATACCCTCCTCCAACAAAATAGCTCTCATTGAAGCCAATATTTATTCTGACTGGCATATATTTCTGTTCAGATCAGCAATTTGCTTTTTTTCAAAACTGAGCTGATGTACAAGTGAATGGTCTTGTATTTTTATGATAGGGAAACTGCTTCCAAACTCCTCCACTTTCTGCATTAACCTGATCTGTTCAGCTGCACAATAGATTGGTTAAGATGATTATTGGTGATATCACTAAAGTTATTCTGTCCACCATCGTTATGAAATAGTGCATTCAGAGCAAAAACTAGAAATAGCATGCTTGAAGAGTGGCTAAAATAGAACAAATGTTTAAAACTAGTATGTAGTTAATGAACACAGCTATCCACTAAAGTACTTCTCAATGAGTAACTGAAATAAAACGCTTGCTGTTGAGCTAATGGCATTTAAGATATTACAGGAGCCAGCGTAGACTGGTGGTGGCATGAGGGCCATGACAAGAATCCCTGGTAGTGGGTGACTTACATGGCATGAATTGTCACCAGATGGCACAGTCTCATGGGCCTAAATCCCACCTTGCTCTTGCATCCCTGAAGAAGGGAGTGTTCCCAAATTCAGACAGAATAACCATGCAGGAAGCCCAATGACTAAGGCACAGACTGCATGAAGACAGTGAACAGTGTTTTGTTAGAGTAGGTTTAGTTCCTTTTAGTACCAAAAAATTTACACATCCTTGTTTGGACCATCTTATTTTCTTTTTAACTTTTAGTCAGGTAGTTGTAAAAACAGCATCCAGGAAAATATCTTCAGCTTGACTGAGAAGAAGATCTCAAGTTTCTACTGCATTAATATTAACCTTCAAGGAAACTCTGAATTTGGTTCAATATTAGTAAATTACAAAGTAAAAATATAAATAGATTGATAGTTTATTTAACTATCCAACATTTAAACATCCAACATTTAGCAGTCCCAAATGACTTAAATTAATTCCAGATACAAGGGATGAGATTTGAAGAATTTTAAACTATAGGTTATTCTATTAGACAAGAATTTGAACAGACTTTAATGAATTACATTTGGATTTAAAAGATAATGTATTCATTTATTTATGCCTTATGTTTCAGCTTTGGTCTTAAATCTGTCATAATGGAACAAAGAATTTATTTTAAGATGGAAATGGGAGAGTAGGAGAGAAAATTATAACATTTATGAACTGCTGTCCATTTCCTATGCTGTAAAACACACACTCTTCCTATTGAAACCCTGTGGCACCCTGATGCAACTATGGCTTCAGTAGCATCTGGCAATATCAGGTAGAGTTTCTTGAAGGCTCTGATCTTTCGGCTTCTAAAATAGTAACAAGTAACCTAAACCAACATTTCCCTGAATCACCGAACCAGGCTGATACAATCTGTGCAGGGAGGCAGCATTTTCAAGGGGTTTTGTATGTATGACACTGGAGACATGACTTGGCATTGAAGTTATTAATATACAACTAGTGAAAAGGTTCCTTCATTTGCAGTGTGTGTTGTTTAAAAGTAAACACAAGAAGAATTTGGCAATTTTAATCTTTGTTTTATCTGAGAAACTGGACACTATTCCTTATACATAGAAAGAGATTTCCTGTCAGCTTTCATGAATTTCTTTCTTGACCCTGAGCAGTGAGAGAAGCAGCCTGAGACATATTGCAAAGCCAAATGTTTAAAGTTTATATCAATATACACGTGGGACAAAGGTAGTTTACTCAGTGAAGGAAGAACCCCCTGCTACATTTAATCATGCTCAAGTACATGAGAAAGTGCCCTTATGGCTGCTGTTTCTCCTTGCCTTTTTAACCCAACTACTGAGAAGCCCTTTTCTTCTCATGAAACACCTTAAACCCAAAGCCTAATTAAACTAGTAAAATACCATTAAACCTGGTGAGCAGAATCATCCCCAGCCACCTCAATTTGCAATTAGATTTTGGGTGAGGGTAGAGGAAATCAATGTTATGTTCACCCCTTAATGAGAACATACACACTTCCACATTAAAAGATTATTTTCTTAAAATTCCCACAGGTAGGTGGGGGATTCACTTAACTTGTGAAAGCAAAACATAGGAAAGAAAATAGTGGGGAAAAAACCAAAGAAGCTTTTTGCCTTATGTGAAAAAATTATATCCCTTTCTCCCATGAGCTAAAGAAAATCCAGAAGGGAACAGAACAAACCAACGTATATGAGGTTAAAGTAACATGATTGGGGCAAAACTCAGAGAGTCAATTTGCCTCTTTTTAGAACCACAGGAACCAGGCTTGTTTCAGTGTATTGATAAAATAGATAATAAAGTCTTAAGTATGTGACAAAGAAGTCTTCATCAGAGTCAAGCACCATTTGGCTGCTTTTGCTTATCAGACCACCAGTGAGTACAAGCAGAAATGTCTTGGCTAAGGCCAATGCACTTCATCACCCTTGGTCATCAGAGAGCTTGGCCATTTGTGTTCTTTATACAGAAGGAGCAAGCATGTACTTTGTTGTGTTTTTTTTTCTTTGAGGGAAAAGCAAAATTAATTATCTGTGGGAGAGATTCTGTGCAGTGATACAGAACATCAACTCTTTATGTTGGAAGCTGCATTATAGAAGTCCAATATATCAGCAAGGACTTTCATATGCAGCTGCAGATCTGCTGATACCACAGCTACCCCTGGACACCACTGTACTAAGTACCTTGTTGAAGAAACCTTCCCTTCCTCACGAAACTCAAGTATAGTGCAAAGTAGTCACTTCTCCTTCCAGCTACATAATTTGCACAGGATGACTCTCAAGTTTCTCCTCCAATTCCCTGTTTGGACCAGCAACTCATCCCTTTGGGATCCCTAGACTTATTTACATTGGCTTTTGAATTACTTTTGATTCACTTCAGTTTAAATCAACTTGAAATATTTTCACTTTGTGTGTAGGAAATTAGATGCTTTTATTCCTCCAGATATATGACTTTTAAAAATGTATAAGGTCAGTTTAAAAAGCATGTCTTTAGTGGGAATGACATCTCTGTTGCATCTAGGTTTTTTGAGGGGTTCTTTGGGGGGAGCAGGGGTGTAGGGTGTTGGGTTTTTTAAGACTAATTTAAAGATGGTGAAAACAAAATTTCTTAATAAGGTCACAGGTAACAATTTAAGTCCACTTTTGCTGAAAGATATTATATTTGGGCTTTTTTTGCTCCTTCTTTATATTTGGCATGTTCTTTATAGACAGTTTCCCCAAAATTGGCACTTCTCTTTTTATGTGGCTTTATCATTCCTTTTTTTCAGAAAAAAAGGTTTTTTTGTTTCTTAAATAAGGAAAAAATATTTCTCATAATGCAAATTACTCCAACCAGAGAAACCACTATCAACACAAACACCTGTAATGCTGTTAACAAGACTAGGAAAAAGAGTTTGTTCACATGGAATATCTCATAATAAAATATAAATATTAGATGTAGTCCTTCAAATCAATTAATTTATTTTAGTCATTTAACAAGATTTTAATGCTGGTTGCCCTTTAAAAAGCAGTTATTCATGAAGCTATGCAACTTAGCTTTTATTAATGTTGTGTGATTTATTTTTTTTAATACTTCACTAACATTTCAATAGAAACAAAGTGATTGTCATGTGGTACACTCAGTCCTGGAGCAGTAGAACAGCTGTTTACTCCCAGACTCTGAGCATTTTTTTAGATCTTCACAGCAGTCTGCATTTTCTCTGAAGGGAATGATACATCTTAACATAAGGAGATACAGTTTCCATATTCAGTTTGCTTATTGTATGATACTTGGCTGTAAGAACAATAAATCAAATGCTTTCTCTTCTTTCTATTGCCATTTTTAGCTTTAATTAACTGCTCTGTTGCATCAAAAGAGGACAAAAAAGCCATGGCAGAGAATCACAAATTTACTCCATTTTGCTTTTCAGAAAAATCAAAATGACCAAACATCTGCTGCAGACACCCTCTACTGGAAAGCACCAACTTAATCTCTCTGCTCCTGAATTAACTGATCATGTGGAGGGGGGAGAAAAATAAAAAATAAATAAGAAAAAAAGCAAGCATAAATGCTAAATTGCTTGAAAAGCCCCATGTCTATTCTGTAAATTGTCATCTTGCATTTAGGGAGAGGAAAAAAATTGATTATTAAATTACTTCTTTCAGCAAAGGTGGGAAATTTGCATCTGACTTCTTTGACTATGAAGTAGAAATAAAAAAAGATTCTATTCAAAATTCTGTGGCAACTTGCCTTCAGGATTAGACCAGACCTGTTACGTTTCTCCCAAAAAGGTGCATGTGTCATAAAATTAGGAGCAAGTAAAAATAGGAAATGCATTTAAAATATTTAGTCACAATACACACAAACAGTAACCTGACTTATTTTGCCCATGGGTCAGAAAAATGGTCTTGAAACTAGAACTAAATATTTTTACATTGAATCTGTTCATACTGGGTAATTCTCACGCAACAAGTATGCTGGGACACAGCTGCTCTGCAGTTTTAAGTGACCACAGTTAGAAACTCTTGGTAGTTTACCCATTGCAGAAGTTTGTTCTGTAAACAGATCTCTTCTGTCAGTAATTTATTAAATATCTATTGAATATATTCACTTCTGGGCTGAGACCTCTCTGTAGTCAGACAGAGTATGTTAACTCAGTGGTGGGCAGGGTTTCTCTTTAAGGGAAGGGTGAGAATTTCCCCTCCTCAGAAATAAATTTCACGCTACTTTTTTTAAATCTTGGCCTTGATTTCATCACAGTAAAAGCAAAACAACAAAGAAACAAACAAGCAAGGAAGTATAAAGATTAATTAATCTAAATGATGACAGATCTACTGCCACTGCTTTAAGATCTACATCCCAATGAACTACTTGGAGAACCTTCGAACATCCGTTTCCTCACATAGCAGTGCCAAGAGATTTTGTCCTTAAAAGACTGAAAAGACAATTCTATCAAGCTTCAATCTATAATTAATTCTTTTACTATTCTACTCCCAAGTAAAGTATTAAGATTAACAGCCTGATTTGGTAGCAAGCATTGTTCATTGAATGCTCTCCTCGAAGATGCTACTGCTTTCACAATTCTGTTTTACCTGCACAATGTACTGCATGTGGGGCAGTGAATTACATTCCTTTCTAAGAGACCATGCTGAATTACAATTCCACCACCCCTCCCCCCAGGACTCACAGGTGAATAATTGCACCTGTCCTCCTTAAGCAGACAAAAGACAATAAGTAGTGACAAATGGAAAGAAAGATTTACAAAGAAAATCACTTTATAGTTTGGTAGGAAAACAACTCAATCTAGCCTTTCATCCAGCCGTATACAATATAAGGATTTCTTCCTTTTCTGAGGAAATAGAAGTTTTCAACCAAAAAAAGACTAGCCTTATAACAAAGCAAAAAGAGGTGCTTTCTAGAAGTTTAAAAGAGCCTACTTTTAAAATAAATAATTGACAATCAAAAAAATCAGCTTTACATCTTGAGTTCTTGTGGGGAAATTTTTCTCATTTACATTATAGAAACAAAGAAATACAGTAAGATGGGGGGACAAATAAAGCCACATGACTTTTCCAAGACCACACAACAATTCACTAGTAGAACATAACACAGAGCAGAAGTGAATGTGCTGGAACAGACCACAACCTGGATTGCCTAGCAATATTCACGCTGTTTCAAAGAATCATTTAGGTTGGAAAAGACCTTTAAGATCACCAGGTTCAACCACAGAGAGATTTTAACTGTGCTGAACATAAAGGCTGTTTTGCTTGTACTGACTGCTAATGCCTGGCAGAGAGATCCACAGCAGCTCTGGTTTCATCCCGACCATGCTGGCAGACATCCAAAGAAAGGTCACCAGGGCAGAAGGACAGAGCCTCAACAGAGCATTTGCCTTTGGCGCCAGGAGATTCCTAACACCTGACCACGCCAAAGGGCTGATGCTTAAAAAGATGAGAAAAAAGCATGAAAGGTGAAAATACTGTAGAGAATTTCCACAAATATACTCGCAATATTTCCAGGCCCTTTCAGAATTTTTTTTCTCTTGCATGGAAGCTGCCTGTATAGCCAAGGAAGACAGGTATTTGCACATGAATGAAGCAAATGGAAAATACTCCGTTCCTTATGGAACCTAAAGGTAGTCTATTTGACAAAATACAGGCAGTCCATTTGCAGGTATGAAAAGGAACACAATGGAAAACTAGACTAAAATACTGACAGCCCCCAAATAAAATAAAAGCAAAGAAATAATGGAGTGATGCCGTGGGGGGAGGTGCTCTTGCAGGAAGTGTGTCTCTTTTTCCCAAAAGCACAAATGTCTGTATTTAACATCCTTCATGAGAACCTGATATAGCATAGAAAAGAGACACTGTTTAAAAGCAAGTAACATAACTAACCATACCTGCTTTCAGCTAGAACTTTTGGTCTTCAGGAAACACCTCCATCACCTTTTACTTACAGGTTTTTGAACAAAATTAAACACTGCCTGATTATGTACTTGGAAAAATATGGGGAAAAAAGCCTGGTTTAACAGAAAAGGCACCAGCTGGGAATAAAAGAAAACCAAAGCCTACTGCCATTCTTTTCTTTCGACAGCTGCATGACCTTGAGTAGGATCCTTTCAGTGCCCCTGCTTTCCTTCCTACTTTCTGTCTCATCTAGTTACATGCTTTGGGACGGTAGACCTTCTTTTACAGGATGTCAGTACAATTCTGAGGTCAATGGAATCCTTATCCAGGAAAGTATCAACAGAACGCTGCAAAGAGTTCTTCCCTGAGTAGCAGGGGGAAAAAAGCAAGCCTGGTTTCTCATGGATGTCTGTTTTCCCTCCCAAAAACTCCAGCTCCCTTCCTCATGTGTCTTGCAGGAGCACCTTGTACACATTGCTTTTAGTCTCTCCAACACAGAGTAAGTCCTCCCTCAATAACCTGCATCTTCAAACTGGCCAGAAGTAGATAAATTAGTGGAAAATACATCCAATACAGACACACAGATGACATTATCTCCCAAAGAGTTTCTTTTAAAGGAAACCCAGCTATTAAAAGAAACAGCAAACATTTCAACAAAGATGAGAAACTTCAATACTCCAATTGTTTAGCAGATTAAGCATGGCCATGCAAGGAACTCTAGCATTTTGTTATTTTTTAGATCACATGCTTCAACAAAGTGTCTAGATATCTGCTGGAACATAAGCCAGAAAACAGCAAGTGACAAATGATCTTTGGCTGGGATTTGAGTTTCCAGTAAAGCAACATTTAAAATTTGTTAAGGGTAAAAACCTGAAATTTGATCAAATGAACATTTCAATTTTGACAAATCTGTATTTCCCACAGATATGCATATCTTCCACGTCCCTTTGTAAACAGAAGTCACTGATGAAAGCGTTGTTGAATATTATGCCATTTGCAAGATGGTATAAATAAAACCTCAAGGCAAGGAGGTAGGTCTAACTGCAAAAGGAGAATTTTCATCCCTTATGCCTTCAACAATTTTGGCAGGTTTATATTAAATCGATGCTCCCAATTAAAGTTAAGAGAAAAGCAAAATTGTTTGAAGCAATATTTGTTTAGACTGGTTCAAAACTCTTCAACTTTCTGGGTCACAATACAACAAGGAAGCCTCCTGAGCATGTTAGGTATTTAAAATGAAAGCAGGATAATTGCTGGCCTTTCGAAATAATCAGTCTTTCAAAAAGTGTCAGGTGTCTTCAAAACATGTGACAGATTGGCAAGTTTGTAACATCTACTCTTGAGCCTTAATACTGGGATTTTCTCTGGAGCCTGGAGAGACTCATCACCTTTACTAACAAATTTTAAAGACAATCTGTCTGGCTCACTGAAAGTAAGACGGAAAAGCAAAATTAGATCTATGGACCTCCCGTTTGCTAAATTAAACCAGAAAACCAAAACCAAAATAAATATTAGAAGCACATATATAGATACATACACACACACACATATATCTGAATGCAGATTCAATATATGTAGTGATATGTATAGGCAGATATATATCTGTAGCTGTAAATTACAGACGTTTAACGAGATCTGTATTTACTGCCTCCTACAAGACTATTTTACAGTCTAAATTTAGGGAATTTTCTTCCGTTCCATTAAAAAAAAAAAAAGCAAAAAAAAAAAAAAAGCAGCATCTGATTTGTATATTTCAAGTCTATTAAAAAAACCTTCTTTCTGTATCTGCCACTTCAATATGCAAGAATAAAAATGCAGAAGCAACAAGAAAGTTCATATAGATTCTGTTATAAAACAAAAAGTTCCTGTCTCTGAAACTGTTGACCTTATTAGCACCTGGAGGTGGTGAGAAACTTTTCAGCAGTATATCTTTTACCAACAATGTGGATATATATCTATATGCATATTATGGTAATTTCAAATATTTAAATTGTATTTTCCACAAGGAAATATTTCTTATTGAAAATAAATGCATAAGTGTTACATACAGACAATTTTTTCCAACTGTGTTAATATTAATAGATCAGGAAAAAAACCTGTTATGTGTTTTTTTGTGGAAAATTTGATTTTTTTCTCTTAAAATACAAACCAGAGACAAATCTATAAAAGATGTCAACAAATATCCATCCACAGCATCCTTTAATTAATCTGTTGAGAAACAATAATAAGACATAATACGTGTGAAGTGTAAATAAGTAGTGGATACAGGAAAAAATATAATTAAAACAACATTCACACATAAAAATCAGAATTATGAAAACAAACATTTCCAAACTCAAATTTAGCAGGAACTTCTCCATTTTCCCAGACTTTTTGAAAAATACTTGTTTCAAGTCAGTTGAAACATTTTGCATTATCAGTGCTCTCCACTCTGAGAGGTCTTGCTATTTCTGAGGAGGGCAATCAACTTGCCATCTACCAAAAGTCCTCCACAAAAGGAAAACCTCACTTGGTCAACCTGAACACGCCATAGTCAGTGGCCTTTCACACACTCCCCATTAGCCCTCCTGGGTCTGGCAGGCTGCTTCCAAGGCATTTTACTTCTGCAGGAACCATGAAGAGCCACAAAGAGCATTTAAGACAATTATCACAGCTTCACGTATACATTTTTAAATAAAAATACTCTGAGGTAAAATACAGGAAACTGCTTTAGCTAAAGTCCTCTATTACTAAAAAAAATTCCCTACAACCCTTCACAGAAGTTCAATTTCAAAGCTTAATACACAAAACAAATATGCTGGATACCTCAAAGGCTGGATGTAAAACACATTCATGGGTTTTGTGATTATTTTTATTTTTTTTTTAGAGGCCTGGCCAAGTTTTAATGGGCTGTCACACACGAATGATTATGAAAGAGCTACAATGAACTGAGCTGATAAGCTGATCTGATTGGAATTAACTGCATGTGATTGCTGCTTTGAAAAGCTGGCCTAAAGAGAGAGCACTGAAAGCAATCTCAGAAGTCACTGGTACCACTTGCCTCAGCTGTAAGTAGGCACAGATGGTGAGAAAAGTTAATTAAGGGACATATTTGTTTGGGGGTTTGAAATTTCCACCCTCACTTCTCCAAAGAAGCCGACATAGTGAAAATATGTTTTATGTTTGCAGCCTAGTAAGTTTGTGTTTTTGAGGCTCTGGTCCTGTAGATGGAGGTAATAGCTAAATAGAATAAATAATTGGTCAGCAGTTAGCATATGGATTTGCACTTGGTCACTAAGCTACTCATTGCACCTGACATCTACTACATCTTGTAAATTAACAATATTCCTTTCTCCACAGTTCTTTATTTACTTTTCTCCTACCCAGCACAGCTTTTCCCTTATACCACAAGTGACACCCAACAATGGAGATGTCATGTTTTTTATTCTCAGCTTAATGACTGCCTCTTTCTTTCAGTCCCTCACTTCTTGCAGTATTCTTGAGGAACATACAGGCAATTACAAAAAATAGCTTCTGGTGATAAACCTATTTTTAATTCTTCTGGTTGGAAACTCTCTTTCCCACCTCTCTCCAGCCCACACTTGAACTTTCCCCAGATTAACTAATGGCCTTTTGAAGCTGGGCTATGACAGTGCTTCATAAAGTGATCACCATTTTTAGAGGATCAAAATACATCCCTTACACTTTTTATATTGCAAGACTGTCATGTGGCAGACATTTTTCTCAATGGTCCTTCAACAGTATATTATTCTTAGGACCCTCTTCAATTTTTCAACCCATGGCTATTATAATGACAGTGGTCAGTAGCACCAAAGAATCTGGATAGAGAAAACCGAGATTTCAGAACATCAAGTGATATTCAAACGTTCATAGAAAGACATTTTCATTTCATGCCTACAGTACTATTTATTTCCATTCCCAACTTTGCTGATTATGAACATGTGCATGTGTAAAAGGAAGTTTCTTTGTCTCTAATCAGACCAGCTCGATTCCGTGAATCCAAATCTACTCTTTGTGGCATTACAAAATGAATCAGAAGGAGGCTCAAGCCAGATCAGAAAGTGACAGCTTCCGTTTAAACAGATATGTTGGAAATTAATCATGATAGAAAACAGCATTATACTGCATAAGCATTTAACCCTTAGCGCTGTCTCATGCTCTGAAAAGAGGTACAACACAATTACTCACTGGAAAGATCTTTGTATGAAAAAAAAACGAACTAAATTGGAGTGCTGATCTGTTCTACTTATATTTCTAGAGAAATAAAGGCCTGTTTTGAATAGGACACCCACTCTATGTGTATTGAACACTTCCTGGATTTAAGGGAAGTTGCTTGTTACAACATTATCTTCGCATTTTAGCGTATGGTCACATCATTTATGGTCTATCTTAAGAATTTGGCATGTATCAGTATGTTGCTTCTGTCAGTTTTATTTTTGTGCTACAGACCCAATTTTGAGCAGGATATTACGAATACAAGAATGTGTTCCCTAACTAAGTTTACATTTCAGATGACAGGATCACATTAGAACACTAGACATTGACACTCAAGACCAGCCCTGCACTGAGAACCATCCTATGTCATTCTGCAAGTATGTCAGCCAAAAAAAAAATTGATTTGTGTACTAAATAAACATATATATATATATAACCTAATGTAGCCACTATATATATATATGTATACCTACCAATTGGTAATTTTGTCTCACAATCCCAGGTTGTCCCTAAACATGTTATCTAATCACATAAAAATGACAGGTTTTCTAATTTTGTAAATATATACAAAGTAAGTTGTTAAAAAAAGTCCATCACTGAAAGCACAGTACAGATGTTAATCAAATTTGTGTGGTAATGATCAAAACAGTCAGTTTACATAAAGCATTACAGCTGTGCAATATTGGAGTCCTGCAAATCCTGTCATCAGCAATGAGGGTTACCTACCTGTTGCTGGAAAATTTTCTGATGGCCTCTGCATAGTCATGCTGACAGTGAGTAGGACTTTCCATTAGCATTGACCACAGTGACAGCCTTGCTCCCTCCCTGCTTTTCTGTCCAAGGATTGTCAGTAGGAAAGTGTAAAAGGAGCTGTAGCTCCTTCTACTGGGTCTTAAGAGTCCTAAGCTTAAAGACTTGAGAACCTACTGGGGCTCAGAAAAGTGAGTGAAAGAAGGCTGGTAGTGTCTCATCCAGCTCTGTGTCACTTTAAAAAATCATTATTCTGCTTTGTACATTCCCACTAATAGCATAATTTCAGAAGCAATCACGCATTTAAAGGAGTTAGCAGAAAGAAGTCAGGGGACAGGCTGTTGGAATGGGGACAGAAGTACTGCTAAGCAAACTGATTGTCTGATCCACATATGACATCTCAGATGTAACAGCTTGTAAACATTATCTGTAGAGCTCCAAATAATAACTTTACAGATTTTACCAATCATGCTTTGAAGGCTGTCACTGATCTAGTGGAGCATGACCAAATCCCATTAGAGTGCAGAATAGATTCTAGTGGAAAGTCTTACATATGCTGAGTTGCAGATCTAGGTAAGAAATGCAAATACATCACATATGCTTCAGAGATGTATGCACATGAAGAGATTAAAACATGCAACTAAATTTGTTGTCCCATGGGTCTACAACAAAGGCTTCAAGCCCTGCAGGGTAACTCAGTCTGCAACAGCACTGCTTGCTTCATCAAAGAGTGTCACATTGTTAAATTCCTTTATAAGTAAGGACTGACTTCTACATAAGTGAGTGTGGCAGATCTCTGTGACTGCTGCATGCATATTCAAGAAAGATGTAAGAGACTCCCTTACAATTTCAAGTGAAATAGTGAAAAGCAGATGAGATCTGTGTTTTGTTTGCACATTTTACATATGTATGTCTTTAAAATTACAGCACAATCTAAGTAGTCATTTGTTAGAGTTAATTCACTGGACAAGATTTCCTAAGATCTGCTGAAATTCTGTTGTCCTTCCAGCAAAATGTGGAGAAGTGGAAAGTCTTTGAGACAGTGGAAAAAGCATGGGTAGGAAACCTGCACAGATGTGAAAGTGCTCAAAGGATTGTTCCTATCTTGCCCAGTGGGTATAACCAGAATACTTTCACTATTTTTTATCTTCCTTTAATCTTCCTAGTGTGAAGAAAGTTCAAGAGAAAAACATGTAGATGGATAGCTGTCTCCTCCTATTCTGTGCACTATAAGCCGTATTTGTCTGGCTGCATGTGAATGCCAGGGCAAGTTCTAGCCCCTAATACCAAAAACAAGTCATCATGTATTTTGTAAGGGCCATCTACCACATTATCACTCATATTATTATACACAGATCCTGCAGGGTTACCCTGCTTCCCAGTATAACTGGGAAAAGTTAGCATCTTCTTGTCTGTTTAAAAACTGCGTTGTACTGTCGACTGGGATGTTAGGCAGTCTTTTTTTTTTTTCCCCTCAGATCACTCCAAGACCTCGAAAATTACTCTGCTTAAAGAAACTTCCTGTTCTTTTCTTTCCTAGGGAGAAAGACTTTTTTTAATCAACAATGGTAATACTATGGAAGAGAGGTACAGAGTCCACTCTCAGATAAAATTTAGAAAAATAAAAATGAAATTAAATAACATAAATTAAATGAAATGAAAGCCCAACCTTTGTCTTAGACATATTTCTCAGGACCAGACAGAGTCATAAGGGTCTCTAAACACTGCAATTTGTATGATTTTGGTTTTTTCATCTAGAAAAAGAAATAAATTAGAGGATTTTTTTGTTGTTGTTACATTTGTCCCAATTAACATTAATCTTTTTGTGTGTCTTTCAGCTTTTCTCCAAACAGTAGAGAAATTCAAAGCTTTTCTCTTGGCTCTCTCTCCAGGGACTAATATCCTTAAGTAGTTCAAGGCCAGATCCAACTCCCTGACATTTGTCAGCCTTGAACTTGCAAAGTGCTCTTAAGTTTGTTAGCCTCCGAAGTCTCAAGAAACTCAAATAATCTTTAGACATATTCCATGTGGGAGGTTTTGCAGAAATAGCTTCATACAGCAGTAAGACTTACAGCATATTCTGGTGATCCTCTGTCAGATAAGGGCAAATAAAATCCTCTAAAGTATAGTAGATATGCAGTTATATATATATATATATATGTTATATTGGGAAGGTTCACGAATAAAACAGCTCCTCTGTTTCCAGCTTTTATCGCTGTCATTTGCCTTAAAAGTGTTTGTTTGAGCCCAAATCCAAGTTAGAAACAGAAACAACCAGACTAATACTAACTTTATCACATACACTCCAAAAAATAAACAAGCAAATATTAAGGCATCATTTTATCTTGGAAACTTGGCTGCCTTCGAATGCTGCAGGAGGGAGGAGCCGAGTTTGCTGGAATGCCTTGCCCAGGCCCTGCTTATGGCATCACCTTCAGAGTGTGCAGCAGTTGGGAAAGGATGGAAAAATTATGTGATCACAGTGTTAGGCACTGCAATGGCAGCCAACCTGTTACAGATTTTCACCACCAGCCCAGGAAAGCAGTCCAGCCAGTCATCTGCTGAGTAGCACCACAGCAGAGCTCCTCAGGTGAGCAGGAGCCAAGAAATGTGCCAGGTTTTCTAAAGAGTTGAACCCAGGGACACTGAGGGCAGGACTAACAGAACAATCTGCAGAAAGTTTTGTGCAGCTCTGGCTATTCTGCAATCTCTACTTTGCAGCAATCAGTTAAACCAACTCACAGATCAAATCATCATTTCCAACTGCTACATATTATTACATATTGAAAAAAGATACTGCACAGGTAAAGCAATTCTGGTTGAGGTACCACCAACTTTAATCTAAACAAAGGACAGAAAATTAGGGAATTAGACTAAAAAAATACTTTCATGCTTTCACTGACATTTTAATTCATATGGATACAAAGATGTCTCCATTTTTCAACCATCTTACAGGCAGTATAAGATTCTTCTTGTACACTCTGTTGCTAGGTAGAGTCAAAGCTTGACTCATAGAGGAGGTAATGTTTATTCTAAATGATCAAAGTTAAGGAGCAGTTAATGACTTGGATACCCACAGTTTAAGTTAAATTAAGCTGTACAGGGACTCTTTTTGAGCTGTCATTCTAAACGAGTAAAATATCTGTGCCCTTCTGGTGCCAAATACTGTTTTTTTTCCCCTCACAAACGTTTTTATCATTTTCAATGACATCGTAAGGGAATTGAGCAAACAGCAGAATCCATAGAGATGTTTAATTCACTCTGAGATCTCACCGCCTCAGAAAAGAGATAAGATTTTACAAATTTATTCCCTTCTTTTATTTCAATTACTATGTTAATGCTTCAGACAATTCCTAACTCAAACTTCTGGTCAAAAGTCTGTTGGCAGGCAGGATAGCAGATCTAAATCAAATCACAAAGATCTTGCAATAAAATTGCATAGCATAATTTCCCCTCTGTAATGAAAGCTGTGCTTTCCCCAGTTTTCCTACTGGAATTCACTATAGGGTGACAAAACCTTATTACATACACATGACAGGATGTTAAGATAGTACGTCCTTTAAGAAGTTCTAAAAATATCCAAAGCTAAGTTCAAATCCAAACATTAAAACAACAAAGTGTAGAGTGGGAGAAAAGAAAGACTGCTTACACTAACAAAGTCTCTCACAGTTACCTCTCACAGTCTTTCAAAATCAGAAGCTGAAAGAACCAAAGGACTCTGCTATAAGCAGTCTGCTACACCAATATAACAAAAACCATCATCAGCCTTCAGCTGTGATCCCTTCATGGCTGTCAAATTAAAGCACACAACAACAGTGAGAACCCCCCTCCCCATTCTTTTTGGCCACCAGTTTATGCAAATTACAGAAGACCAGTAGTCTTTGCCTAGCAACAAGATTGCATGTTCACTACTGATCATATTAATGATAAAGTAGTGAATATTAAGAAATCTAATGATGAGAAGAGATGCACTCCTTCACTGACTCATCCATACAATAAAAAATCTCTGTTGAAATAGAAAGAATAATTCGTTCATCTAACAGACTCACTAGAAACAGAAAAGAAGTCATCAATAATAATGCTTCCCAACCACTGAAACCCAGGCACACAACAGTAATTTCAGACAAGGAGGTTTGCTAAATGTACAAAAATATATGTATTTCTACTGAGCCATGAAACTTCCACATTTGCATATGTCTTAGACTCATTCTAATATTTTCTAGAGTTATGGTTGGTGCACATGAGCTGTCCTGGCTGCTGTAGGACACAAATTCCACCAGCAAAGTGTGATGAACTGCCAGCCCCTGAGCACCTCCACCTCCCAGGGGATCATACAGCTCATTCAAGTAACTGCAGAAAAGGTTGTAATTACTTACAGTGGGATGTCCAGCACAGTAGGTGTAGCTAGCGTGAGACTGGTAGTGCAAGCTTGCTCTTGGAAAGGTGTATGTATTCCAAGCAGGTTGGCTGCTATTCCACTGGGAGCTAAAGCCAGGGCTCATGGTCACTCTTGATTTACTGTTTTGGTACGTTCTCACTGTGGAGCTGGACTATCAAAAAAGAAAGAAATGCAACGTAAAAATAGCTTTTAGGGTAGAATACAAACAACACAGCTACATATCATCATTGTGCATATACATACTGCCACACAGCCTGGAACAAACTTTGATGTTTCCTGTAAGGAACTAGGAGAAGCAAAAAAATGGATTCCTTAAAAGATATCAGGGAAACAGCTGTGTAGGTGTAATGCCCAAAAGACAGACTGATGGCTGATAGACTTCAGGGTGGGATGTAGATCAAATGGACAATGGGTAAGTGATAGAGGTAAGGGGATGTTCTGAAAATGTGTAGAGGGTGCAGCCCTCTAAGAGTAGTAGTTGAAACTTCCATGTTTATTTATTATTATTAAGCTCCTGATCAACTACGTCCATTTGACAGTAAATGGCAGTTTGGGGCCAATGTTTAGATACACTTTTTCGAAGCCTTGAAATGTCATCTTGTGGCTAGGTAAGGCCAAGCCTATCACAAAGCTACTTCCACATTTCAAATATGTAACCTTCTAAACAGACTATGAAAACTCATGACATTTTGAAATTATTTAAAATGTAGAAAAAACAGACAAAAAAAATCTTAATTTTTTAAAAGTTAATTCAATAATTTCATCTGAAAGTAACCCAGACTATGTATCTCAAATTCGCTTTTGTTCTTTCCAGTGTTCTCTCATTTTACTCTATTTTAACTACCATTTTCTGCTTCTAGTCCTCATTATATTAAAAATATTCCTAATAAACGCTTGCACTGGTGGGGGTGGAAAGTGCCCATTTTCAAAAAGACTAGAAGTTACATTAGATATGGGTGCATTTTTAGCAGATTTAGGTTGATCTTCAAAGACATGCAAATGTACTTTTCCCTCCATATTCTGTTCTGCATTTGGGCTTTGCTTGCTTTCTTTTAATTGGCAAAAGTGTTCTCAAGATCCCATGCAAATTTACACCAACTAATAGTAATTATTATAAACCTGAAACTGTTCCTTTTAAAGCATTAAATTTACAGCAACCTTAGTAATATAGTGAAAGCTTGAGAAACATGAATAGAAATAACATTGCTTAGAAAAGCTTATAAATGTCCCTGTTAGTAAACTGACTATATAATTTTCATAAACTATATTAAAGAATGAGGCTTTGTTTATTTTTACCCTCCTTTCAAAAACAACTTTTATACACATCATGTGTAGCATTAACCAAGTATCAATATGGGCCACTATTGAGCCATGTGTTTCACAGAGTTCAAGACCATCCTTAACCTGAATTGCTTACAAGATAAATGAGAAGGTCAGGGAAAGGATGAAAGAGCAGACTCTGATGCAGAAAAAGAGAAAATTTTCTAAACATGACTTTCAGTTCCATTTTAATGCTTCAGCTCAGTTTCACTGGCAGAGGACGAGTGAAATAGAAGGAAAAGAGAAAAGAGAGAAGACATACAAAAAAATTTCAAGGCCACGTTCTAGCTATAAAAATATATGCCTCATATAATCTTTCCCAATTTAAATACTGTATTTAGATGAGGTGGTTGTAGAAACTACAGGCCATGCTGGCATCGGCTGAACATGCCCCCTTTATTTAATTTAATTTTCAAAAGTTTAAGTACACAAAGTTTGCCTCGGTTATCAATTGCTGTATAAACTTTAAGTTCAAGAAGAGGCCACACGACTTCCTGCATGTGTTTATTTCCTGCGCCACCGATTAGGAAGGCTGAAAAGAGCAGTTTCCGCTCACCAGTTCTCAATATCTCGACAGATTCGCTTCCCGCCCCCACCCCTAAGCAAAGGATTCCTGCGGTGTGATTTCTAAAGATTTAACTTAGGACTAGCTGAACACAAAGTGTATGAATGAACACTAAAACCCACACTAAACTCTCATTAGTCACTGTGTGTGACAAGTGGTTACTTTGTTCTTATAAAAAGCTTTAGGGGGAAAAAAAAAAATAAAATCTGCCCCTACAGTTAAAGGGGCTTATTGGAAATAAATCTTTTTGTATGAATTCAAATCATGACAAATCAAAGGAAGGAGGCTGTGGCTACACCTAGAAAAAAAAAATTCTGAAAGGTTTTAATGTGTTTTTTTCTTTGTGTCTTTTTTTTTTCCTTCCCCTTTTACCTTCTTTCCCCAAGGAGCAGAAACTGCATTTTCTTCCCTTTAAGGTAGTACTTATCTTTCAGATTGCTCCTCAAAGACAAATTTCTCTTTCTGGGCCCTGTTAGACTTGCTTCTACATGAGAGATGAAGGCTAGGTTTTGTTTCAGACAGATAAAGTAGGTTTTTTAGCCATAATGTACTTCTCTGTCTACGTTTCTCCCCTTTCTAAACATCACGTATTCAAGTGTGGCTGCTTATTAACTTCTCGTGAGGAGTTCATCCCCAGCTGAATATTCTGCGAACACTGAGCTGCTGTCTCCTAACAACAGTTTTGCTCCTTCCTATTTGTTCTGATGGGTCCATATCCCATCAGCCACAGATTTTTTTTTCCACTGGTCCATACAATGTGTAGTGAAAATAATCAGATTATTATCAGCTGTGATCACTGTTAACTGATGGTTTCACTATGTCAGCAAACTCCACTAGAGTCAGGATAAACATGCTATTAGCATTACACAGAGGCGCACAAGACCTGTTCTTGTATTAGACAGCAGGAGCTGTTTTTTCAACAGCCTGACCCAGACACTGAACAACTTTCTGCCTGTTGACCAAGTTTTGATTTGTGCTTGTGTGCTACACAAAAAACCTTCCTGTATCTGTCAACCTGCTGGAGGCACCTGCTACATCCAGGCACAGAGATGAGCCCCTCTGGCTCTCCTGCTTCTCCATCCAGCTCCCAGCTCACAGGGAGCGTATTAGAAACAGTGAGCCACTCAGGCCATCAAGGGTATGCCAGGTGCCCTACTCATGTGGGTCCACTGAGATGCAGAGGTGAGAAGTGAGACCCCATGTAGCCCCAATCCCCCTCGGAGCAGCTGGGCAGCAGTAGGAGGGAGGTCCCTGCAAGCAGAGCCTTCTGCTCAGAACAGATTTGTAGGGGGCTACTAGTTCTGACCTAATAAAAGTGTCTCTCTTTCTACTGGCTTAGCTCCAGAAAAAGAATAATAATAATAAAAAGGAACCAATACAAAAGTCAATACTCAAAGACACTCCTGGGATAATTGGCTTTGAAAATGAGCCCCTCTGGCTCTCCTGCTTCTCCATCCAGCTCCCAGCTCACAGGGAGCGTATTAGAAACAGTGAGCCACTCAGGCCATCAAGGGTATGCCAGGTGCCCTACTCATGTGGGTCCACTGAGATGCAGAGGTGAGAAGTGAGACCCCATGTAGCCCCAATCCCCCTCGGAGCAGCTGGGCAGCAGTAGGAGGGAGGTCCCTGCAAGCAGAGCCTTCTGCTCAGAACAGATTTGTAGGGGGCTACTAGTTCTGACCTAATAAAAGTGTCTCTCTTTCTACTGGCTTAGCTCCAGAAAAAGAATAATAAAAAGGAACCAATACAAAAGTCAATACTCAAAGACACTCCTGGGATAATTGGCTTTGAAATCTTGAAGGTACCCAGGTTGTCAGCCAATCTAAAGAGACATCTTCATGGACAAGCCGTCAAGTCCTGGGACAGCCTGGTCACCTCATGGCTCTAACCTTGTGTGCTTGGGGAGATAAAAAGCAAGATCAGGGACCCCAAAAGTCTATGTATTGAATTCAAAGTGCCCTCTGAACAACAAATGCTGCACATTCCTGCAGCCTTCTCATCAGAGCAGAGAGGCACCCATGGGAAAGACGCTGGGCCAACTGGGAGAGCTGGGAGGGGAAAATGGTGCACTGGGGGCAGGTGCCCAGGCACTGGCAGCAGGGACTACAGACTGGCCTCTGTGAGGAGAGGCTGGGCTGCCCCATGTCAGAAACAGCGGATTCTAGCTGGCTCATACCAACCCACCAAAGGGCATGGCTGAGCCCCTTGGACAAGATGGTGGCACCTCTGGGAAAGCATATTGAAGAAAGGGCAAAACACTGCCTGGAAGTGAGGAAAAAAAGTGAGAACCATCTCCTGGGGGAGAGCAGGAGGAGGAGGAGGAGGCTCCTCTGCAGCCCCTGAAGAACCTTCTTGGAGCAGGTATGACAGGATCCATGGAGGATACTGTCCTGAAGGAACTGTGTCCCACACTGGAGAAGGGGAGAAGAGTGAGAAGGAGAGCAGAGCTGTTATTCTCCATCTCCCCATGCTGCTACGTCTGGGGAGCAGGCGTAGGGTTGGGAACAGAGGGGAAAAGTCAAGCCTGACAAAAAGGGGTGGGAGTGAGGTACTGTCCTTGCTTCTCACTACCCAAACTTATTTTACCTGGCAATAATTAATTTTCCCCAAGTTGAGCCTGGTTTTGCCTGTGCCAGTAACTGCTAAGTCATCTCAACCCACAAGCTTTTCCATCCTATTTTCTGCTCCTGTTTTCTTGAGAAGGGGGAGTGAAAGAGCAATTGGGTGGGTGTCTAGGAGCCAGCAAAGGTAAACCCACCACAAACTTGCAGGTCTTGTGGCACACAGGCTTTTATTCATGATCTGAAAGTGCATCTGTTTCCCCCTAACTCCTCTGATTACGCCAATAGAAGGAATCACCTCTCCCCATAGCTGTACCTTATTTATATCTCTTAGGTTGTCAATGGCTGACCACTGCTGCCACTCCTGGGACTACCTGATCAGCTTTCCTCAGAAAACATCTGCAGAAAATTGTCAGATTATAACAAAAAAACAGTGCTTCCCTCTTTGCTATGTTTTGCCAGAAACAACAAATATTACAAAGCAAGGGAGGAATTCAGTTTCCCTCCTTTATACCCTAAAAGTGTGATGCAATCTAAAATTGAATTCAGCAAAATGTAAATGTCTAAAATTTAAATGTCTATGCATATTTTTAAATACGACTTTTTCCCCCCCCCTGTGTGTCAATTTCTCTTGCTTATAAGTAAGGATAATCTTACTTTAAAACTTCTAAGCTAAACTTTTCCTCATGTTTGTAAAAGTTTTAAACATTTTTGGACATAAGCCTGAGTGAACTGCAAAGTATTATTAGTAATATTACTATTTATTGAGCTTAACTACTTTCAGTGTTTAGTTCTTTTAATAGGTGATGTGTGAAGTCTAGCTGAAAAAACTAGAACATGGTATTTATGGAGTACTTTTTATCTTCAAAGCACTGTACAAATGCTAAATGGTGGCAGAACTTTTGAGTGGTGCAACATTTCTGACTTATACTATAAACTAACTTAGTTTGCAGTAGATGTAAGGACTAGCAGCCACTCCTTCCTATGTGTATGTGAATTGAGTACACCATTTGACTAGGATATTGAGGCACATAAATAGTTCTGACGTAGACTTAGTCTTCATGTCATCACAGCCATGCTCTAAGAGTAAAAATATGTGCTAATTCTGAAATTTTACATCACATCAAACGCAAGACTGACTAAATCTATCAGACACCCTTTGGCCAACTATTCTAAAATGCTCTGATTGTTATTGGCTTTGGCACTTCGAAAGAAGAGAGAGGCTCAAATATTCTGCTCTATGTTAAAAAAAAAGAAAAAAAAAAAGAAAAAAAAAAGGCAAGTGGGATTAAAGAAGTGTAAATAACATCTGAATTCAGCCTCCCACTACCTCATCTTCTAAAAGCAACTTCCCAGAGCTATGATGTCTTTTTCTTAGCCCACATAATTTGAACTGTCTCCAGTCCCTTGGATTCTGACTACAAAATGGTGCTGTCTCCAGCTGCATCTTCTGGGTTTTGTGTTTAGTTCTTTTTGTGTTGGTTTTTTTTTGTGTGTGTGTGTATGGTTTTGTTTAGAGTTTTTTTGTTTTGTTGGCTTGTTTTGTTTTGGGGCTTTTTTGTTGTGTTTTTTTCTTTGTTGTTTTTTGTTTGTTTTTTGTTTGTTTTGTTGTTCTTTTATTTTGTGAAAGGAGCTGTATTTGAAAGGGTGCTTACCCTTATTCCACTATCCCTTTAGGGGATTTGAAATCTCTTATTTTAGGTGTCAAAATGATTACAGAATTTGGAAACGGCCAAGTAGAGAAACTGCCATTCTGGAGGTGCTGGTTGCAGGAACTCTATATGCCGGTATTTGGAACAGACAGTGATGCAAAGCACAGTCCTATGCTCTTAAAAGTTTGGATGCTTTACAAAATACTACTGTTCCCATAGAAATAAAGGTCTTCATATAACCTGGAAAAGTCACAAATGAAAATAGCTGGCCTGAATCATTATTGCATGAGCTAAAACAATGCTTTTGTTTTCTTGCTCAGAGAAAATATGAAACTGGCAAACCAAATCTGAAGTTAGCTCATCACAAAAACCACATGGGAGACTTTAAAGATTGTGGTAACTGTGAAATTGAAGAGTGAGGGTGTTTCTTTCTTTTGGGGTTGTTATGAAAAATAAACATGGAAAATACAGCAGATAATTTTTTTTTAATAGCAGGAAAGAGGAATTTTGTGCTACTACTTTTCCCAACACTATCTTTCACTGTTGCTTGCAGAGCCCTTACAGCCTAGATCCAGATTCCATCTGTTTCTGTAAGAACTGAACTCTTAATATTTGGCCACTGCAGATTTTGAGTTTATCAAGTTTGTCTCATAACCTTTGTGAAAAAACTTCAGACACAAGACCAAATTTAAGAGAAACATTGTTTTTCCAGACATGGGATTGAAACTCAATATGCCGTACCTGGAAAAACAGGATAAACTAAGAGAAATGGCATTCCACTGAAACTGCAGAGAAATGATGAAGCTGTATTTCACCGCTCAGCACACATACAAGGCTGTAGCTCATCCAGTGGGTCCAAGAGCACCGAGCAGTGGCCCACATCAGGCCAAAAGCCAAGCAGCCCATCTGCCCTCTCCCATGAGGTGAGAGGGGAATGCTGTGCTCAGGTTAGCTGTGTTCAG
>NW_009952263.1:3524104-3528598 GCF_000747805.2 Chaetura pelagica
CAGCAGGCTCCCCGCAAACAGGACAGAGGGGACCCAGGTCTGCAGGACACAACCAGCACAGCTGAATGACTTACAGCTGGGTCCCAAAGGAATGCTAAGTTGAGAGACTTTTTAGAATATGTCCTAAATTATCTAAATAACTCTTGAGGAATGTATTCTAGAAAAAGAGTCTGACACTCATTGTTATTTTTCCCCAGAGTTATGCCTTGAAAACAAAATATATCTGGTTTTCACACTTTTCTGGTTAGAACTGCTGTCATTTCCAGTGACTCAACACTGTAATTCATGTTGTACTTTTAACTGTTACTTGAATCCTAAGAGCATTTTTTGCCTGGGAGAAGTATGAAACATTGCTCTTGTAGTTACAGAGAGTGAACAGGGGAGTTGAAAAAATGAAGGCCTTCACGGTCTGAGGAAGAGGCCATGAAGAACCTGGTTTTCTGCCTCCACATCAGTGTCAAGAGGCAAAGAATTAGTAACAAGAAACAGGCCAGTGACAATTCAGATTAAAAGCTTAGTGTCTTGTGGCAACCTGTGTGGAAGACCTGGGGGTAATCAAAAGTTGCTGTTACCTGATGGTTCTCTAGGCAAGTGACCATTGGCTTTCAGTCATTTTCTCCACACACACACCTCCCAAAAACCATTAACACCACCAGTATCTCAGCAAGCAAGCTCAGTGCAGAGACTGCGTAGAATCACAGTAAAAGCTCCTGTGCTTCAAGCTGGTTTCTCCATACTAAGAAAAGGGATTTTGCATGCATAAGAGAAATTTATGATGGTTTTATTACCCATATTGGACCCCACCAGAGAGAATGGGGGTACTTGTGCTCCTGGACTGCTCCTTTGTATGTCTTCCTTTCACACAAGGAAAAGTGAAAGTAGACTTTACAAAGGACATTTTTTGTTTGTTTATCTTCCTTAGGTTATTTGTAAAAAGTAAACTGGGATTAAAATTGTATTGATGGATGGGATTCTTACTGGTCTAGTTTAGACCTTTAATTAAGTTTTGAACACAGTGAATATTTTACTCCAAGTCCCCTTCTCCTCCCTCCTCCTCTGCCTCCTCCACTTGTAAAGGATTAAGGGCATGTCAAAGTTCCTTCTGTTTAGAATATTATTTAGTCAATCTATTGTGAGACATTTAAGTTATGACAACCTCAGAAGGACACTGAATATGGCCTTGTAATGGTAGGTCATTAAGTAATTTGTTTCTGAAAATAAAATAGAGTGGCATCTGTTAAATTTACTCCAGCCTTTTTAACAACAAGGTTACCATTTAAAGTAGTGAAGCATTATGTTAAGCCAAGATGAGCATGACATGAGTGTTCCTACTAGCTTGTGGCAAGATAGCACTGGTTAAGTCCCTGTCAGAGATGACCTGCATATGCAGCATAGTTTGAATTTCTAAAGAAGTCAGACATTGTATTATCAGTAAGTTTGCAGATGACACCAAGTTAGGTGGGAGTGTTGATCTGCATGAGGATAGGGAGGCTCTACAGAGAGACTTGGATAGACTGGTTTGTTGGGCTAATGTTAATGGTCTGGGCTTCAACAAGGCCAAGTGTCAGGTCCTACACCTGGACCACAACAATCCCATGCAACCCTACAGGCTTGGGGAAGCATGGCTGGAAAGTGTCTGGCAGAAAAGCACCTGGGGGTTCTAGTTGATAAGGGGCTGAATATAAGCCAGCAGTGTGCCCAGGTGGCCAGGAAAGCCAATGGCATCCTGGCCTGTATTAGAAATAGTGTGACCAGCAGAAGTAGAGAGGTGATTGTCCTCTGTACTCAGCACTGGTGAGGCCACACCTGGAGTGTTGTGTGCAGTTTTGGGCACCTCCATTCAAGAGCGAGATTATGGTGCTGGAGCGAGTACAGAGGAGGGCAACAAAGCTGATGAAGGGCTTTCCAGGACACAAAAGGATACTGCTAAAATTGAAAATAATTTTAACATGTGACAATTGTATTTCCTAGGATCACATACCCAGGTATAAAAGACTCTTGTGGTAGTTTGGCTGTTAAGTCAATAAACCACTTTTAAGTACATTTTATTTTTTCTGAGTGGGCCTATATACCACTGACTGATTCACAAGTTCAGGACTTTACTGATTAATGACTGATTTTAGTATTTACCTGTCAGCTAGACTGGGACTTTTTACAGACATCTAACATCTTTTTGATAGTTCAGGGAGAAAAATAATTGTTTCATTAACACTTGAATCCCTTCCCCTTTTCCAGTGCCCAAAGGTATGTTTCACTATGTTCTGCAGAATCTTACTGTTTTTTTTCTGATGTATCTGTTTACTATATGTATATTTAATTACTCCCTGAACAATAAATCAAGCACTGTCTTGGAAACAAAATTATTTTCCTCACACTAGTTCTGCAATATACAATTTTTTTTAGACAATCCCAAGAGTAACAGCTGGCTGACAATTTAAGCAAGTCTGTAACATTAACCAGTGAGTGCAATCCAGACTGATTTACCCAGGAAGAGGGTTGCTCACAAAAAAACAAAAAAATATCCATGACACAAGATCCTTTCCATAATCCTACCCAATGAGGAAAAAGTCAGATTTCTTTCCTCAGCTGCAGCAGGTGAAGTGTTGATTCCAGCAGCAAATGCGTATTGCAGGTCTTCACATCCACAAAATGCTTACTTTACTGAAACAAATGCAGTTATGAAATGCATTTGGACACTGGGAGAATTCCATAAATCCTGCAAAGCTACCCAGTGTACCACCATACAGCTAACTCCTTCATGCTTTTGTAAAATTCACTGTGGGATTAGGGCATTTATCAAAGCTATGATTTCTTTCCCACAATGTTGTATCTATTGTATAGCAGGAGTTCTGCAGGTGCATGATTTATCCATCCTGTCATTAGCTACAATACCCTGCAAACAGTTTTTATTTTGTGCTGGAGAAACAAATACTCCTCCCATAAATTGTTTTACTGCTGATTGTGGAACAGGCTTGTGCTCCCTTGACAATAAACAGCTTGCTTTCTCTGACCATGGGGTTATAATTTCTAGCATAACAATCTGAAGCTCAGCAGCATTTCTTATGGAATTCAGTAATACAGGGAAAATTATAGCTTACTTCTTTTCAATATCATGCCTGAACTCTCTTTATCTGTCAAGCGCCAACACGTCTGATCGCTTGAGGGACATTACAGACAGCACAGTTCCTATAGATCCAACTGAGAGAACACAGGAGGAGGAAGTAAATGCCAAATAAACGGAATGGACAAAGTTCTGGTTTAAAATGAAAGCAAAAAAATAATATTATTTATGTTACTGGGATCAGGATTCACCAAAGGTTTCAGTTTGGCCAAAAGTGTTTCATGAACATTTAGAGTGGAAGTGAACTGGATATCCAGGAAATCCAGATATGAAAAAAACATTTCTTACTCAGTGAAATCATAATCAGACAGACCCTTAACTCAAATTAAATATTAATAGAAGCACATATATTGTATATAACAGATTTGAATGTAAAAAGGCTAATAACCTCTGGCTTTTCCAGCACTCAACTAATCCATTAGAAATGTAATAGCCAGTCTAACCATTCTATTACTTCAGTAGGAGGTTTGAAAAATAAAAGAGAAAGCAGAATGAACTAGAAAGTGAAGAAGAAATAAAAAGACCTAAGACCAGCTCTCACGGTACTCAAAATCAATTTCAACTGCCCCAGATATCTGTTGAGTATCAAATACAGAACAGAAGAACATGCACACAGAGCTACAGAGTTGCCTAGAAAAAGCTGCTTTTTCTTCCATTAAACTTTGGGCACTCAGGCTGGAGAAGAGAGAGAGATCATTAATTTATTAAAAGGGATGAGCAAATTTTTTACTGGGAAGATGACTATGAACTATTTTAATTCAGTGTAGCAAAGACTGATTTTACAGGATACAACATTATAAGATTTCAGATTTCCTTAAAAAATAAGTAAATACCAATTAAAAACTACATTAAAATTCCCAATACAAAAGACAACAGAAAACCTAAGAGATAGTTTATGGGAGTTTAACAAGAGTTTATGGGATTTTGGTTGGTTTTGTTTTTATTTCACTGGAGAAAAAACAAACAAACAAACAAACAACAACAAAAACACACACACACAAAAAAAACCCCAAATAACCCCCCCGCAACTAACTATGAAAGGCTGTTCAAATCCAAATAATACTGCAGATTATTGACAATCCCATCATCTGAACTAGTGGGAAAAAGACATAGCCATCAACAAGCAAAAATCACTCTTAAGTCAATGAAAAACTTGGCGCATACTTGGGAATAAAGCAGAATGAGGTAACATACTGATGATTTAACCATGCAAAGCTTCACTGGCTTTGGTCAACACAGCATTTTTAAAAATGGACTACACCTAACCTTAGAGTAAATTGTGAGTAAAGCTTTGCAGAAACTACTCTTTAAGTTAAACATGGGTCTCTCCTGCATGTTTGTCTAACGCACATAAAGCGCTATCATGTTGGCTG